>NW_019262086.1:0-1009 GCF_002742605.1 Olea europaea var. sylvestris | reverse complement strand
TTTTTCATTCAGTTTGGATGATCATTTTGTTTTACGCATCTCCATTCAAAGCATAACAGTATTCCACATAAATGGAAAATTAGAAGTCACCTAAAATAGCAATATCAAGCAAAGCATTAGAGATTCATTTTAACAAATTGCATTGGAGAATGATTTGTCATGATTGATCTAATATTTAGAACGAGCATTTTCAAGTTTATGGTAACTAGCTAGTTATTCAAGTTTGTTTAACTATTTGATTTAACTCTAGAATTTTAATTTCTTCTTGAATAATTTGATATAGTTTGGAGAGCCGTGCATAAGTTTTTTTTTTTTTTTTACTCTAACTTTTCTAATGTTCGAGTCACAATTTTTTAACTGGTAACCTAGTAGCTTAGTCCTCGTGCTAGAATTGATATTCATGTTGTAATAGCATTTGTCAGAACTCGAAAAAAAAGAAAAAAAGTAAAAAAGGATTTTCAAATTTGCATGTTGCCTTCCCACTTGCTAGGGAAGAACATTCGTGGATGAAAACATAAGATTAACAAAATTGCATTTTTCCTTCCCACTTGCTAGAGGAGAATATACGCGGATGAAAGATTCAAATTTTGTAGTCTGTAAATTGCATGCTTATTCCAAGAAATAATTACTTTTTTGAATCCAAGAAAATAGGTTACTGTCGACTTACAGAGAAATAAAAGAATTAAATAAATTATTCCTTAAACTGATCCGGCAATTGCACCCTTTACCGGTCCTTGATTTTAGTAGAAAATTGTGGTAAACAGTCCTGGTGACACTCATCAATGCCCAGTCTATCCAATGAACACGCAGCCTATCCGATGAATTTGCACAACTTGAATTCAGTGAGTGATTCAACCTGAATACTAAGTACTAAAGCATCCAAGACATTTATCAGTTTAATATCGTGCCCTTAATATTTTAACCATAGTTTATGGATTTTTTTTCCTTCATCAGGCCTTGCTCATGAGAAGCAAAGAAGTGCGTCAACATCTAGTGTTTCCACCGTCAT
>NW_019262085.1:856-1009 GCF_002742605.1 Olea europaea var. sylvestris | reverse complement strand
TTTTGATCGGAAACAAAAATCGCGCCGGGGGCAATTTCGTCATTTTTCGCGACGGTGTCCAAATGGGCTCAACTTTGACATTTCGATCGGAAACAAAAATCGCGCCGGGGGCAATTTCGTCATTTTTCGCGACGGTGTCGAAATGGGCTCAAA
>NW_019262085.1:0-186 GCF_002742605.1 Olea europaea var. sylvestris | reverse complement strand
TTTGACATTTTGATCGGAAACAAAAATCGCGCTGGGGGCAATTTCGTCATTTTTCGCGACGGTGCCGAAATAGGCTCAAATTTAACAGTTTGATCAGAATCAAAAACCGCGCCGGGGGTAATTTCGTCATTTTTCGCGACGGTGTCGGAATTGGTTAAAATTTGACATTTTGATCGGAAACAAAAA
>NW_019262084.1:0-1009 GCF_002742605.1 Olea europaea var. sylvestris | reverse complement strand
CAATTTCGTAATTTATCTCGACTGTGTCGGAATGGGCTGAAATTTGGCAGGTTGATCGGATACAAAAATCTGGCCGGGGGCAAATTCATCATTTTTAGCGACTGTGTCGGAATGGGCTGAAATTTGGCAGGTTGATCGGAAATAAAAATCGCGCTTGGGTAATTTTTCATTTTTCTCGATTGTGTAGGAATGGGCTAAAATTTGACTGGTTGATTGGAAACAAAAATCGCGCCGGTGGCAATTTCGTCATTTTTCGCGACTGTGTTGGAATGGGCTAAAATTTGACAGGTTGATTGGAAACAAAAATCGCGCCGAGGGCATTTTCGTCATTTTTCGCGACTTTGACGGAATGGGCTCAAATTTGACAGGTTGATCGGGAACAAAAATCGCGTCGGGAGTAATTTCGTCATTTTTCTAAACTGTGTCGGAATTGGCTAAAATTTGACATGTTGATTGGAAACAAAAATCGCGCCTTGGGCAATTTCGTCATTTTTCACGACGGTGTCGGAATGGGCTAAAATTTGACAGGTTGATCGGAAACAAAAACCGCGCCGGGGGCAATTTCGTCATTTTTCGCAACTGTGTCGAAATGGGCTAGAATTTGACAGGTTGATCGGAAACAAAAACCGCGCCGGGGGCAATTTCGTCATTTTTCGCAACTGTGTCGAAATGGGCTAGAATTTGACAGGTTGATCGGAAACAAAAACCGCGCCGGGGGCAATTTCGTCATTTTTCGCAACTGTGTCGAAATGGGCTAGAATTTGACAGGTTGATCGGAAACAAAAACCGCGCCAGGGGCAATTTCATCATTTTTAGCGACTGTGTCGGAATGGGCTAAAATTTGACAGGTTGATCGAAAACAAAAATTCGCGCCGATGGCAATTTCGTCATTTTTCGCGACTGTGTCGGAATGGGCTAAAGTTTGCCTTGTTGATCGGAAACAAAAATCGCGTCAGAGTCAATTTCGTCATTTTTCGCGACTGTGTCGGAATGGGCTCAAATTTGACAG
>NW_019262083.1:0-1009 GCF_002742605.1 Olea europaea var. sylvestris | reverse complement strand
GCACCTGATGAGAAGAGAAGTAAACTTGATGATAAAGGTGTGAAATGTGTATTTCTTGGTATTAGTGAGGTTTCCAAGGCCTACAAATTATACAATCCAGTAAATCGAAAGATTATCATTACTAACGATGTTGTGCTTGACGAGGACACTAGTTGAGGTTGGAATAGTGTAGAAAATGTAAAAAATAAATCTGTCCCTATTGTTTTAGATGTTAATGAAGAAAATCAGATTGATTTGAATACAGGCTACTAGAGATACTTTGTTGACTACTAGAGATACTTTGTTGAATGGTCAACCAAGTGCGTCAATTGAGGATCAACCATTAAACTCATATAATCAGCAAACTAGAGAAAGACCCTCTTGGATGACTGATTGTGTAAGTAGAAATGAATTATCTGATGATGATACTATTGCTCATCTTGCATTGTTTGCAAACAATGATCCTATAATTTTTTATGATGCTATAAAGAATATAAAGTGGAAGAAAGCTATGGACATAGAAATAGAAACAATTGAGAACAACGACACTTGGGAATTGATCGATATTCTAGTAGGTGAAAAGACAATTGGAGTTAAATGGGTTTACAAAACCAAATCGAATGAGTAAGGAGAAGTCGATAAGTATGAAGCTTGGTTGGTGGCGAAACGATGCACACAAGAGTACACAGTTGATTATGCTGAGATCTTTGCACCTGTAGCAAGGCATGGCACCATTCGTTTGGTTGTGGCATTGGCAGCACATAATAATTGGTCCATCTATTAGCTTGACGTAAAATCAGCTGTCCATCTATCAGCTTGACGTAAAATCAACTTTCTTACATGGTAAGTTAAATGAACAAGTCTTTATTGATAAGCCACAAGGTATGTGAAAAAAGGAAAAGAGCGGAAAGTTTATAAGCTAAAAAAGGCTCTATACGAATTAAAACAAGCACCTTGGTCCTAGTATAGTTGTGTAGATGCATATTTTTCAAATGTGGGCTTCCAAAAATGTCCCTATGAGCACACATTT
>NW_019262082.1:0-1009 GCF_002742605.1 Olea europaea var. sylvestris | reverse complement strand
AAACAAAAATCGCGCCGGGGGCAATTTCGTCAATTTTCGCGCCTGTGTCGGAATTGGCTAAAATTTGACTGGTTGATCGGAAAAAAAAATTGCGCCGGCGGCAATTTCGTCATTTTTCGCGACTTTGTTTGAATGGGCTAAAATTTGACAAGTTGATCGGAAACAAAAATCGCGCCTGTGGTAATTTCGTCATTTTTCGCGACTGTGTCGGAATCTGCTCAAATTTGACAGGTTGATCGGGAACAAAAATCTCGCCGGGGGCAATTTCGTCATTTTTCGCGCCTGTGTCGAAATTGGTTAAAATTTGACTGGTTGATCGGAAAAAAAATCGCGCCGGAGGCAATTTTGTCATTTTTCGCGGCTTTGTCGGAATGGGCTAAAATTTGACCGGTTGATCGGAAAGAAAAATCGCCCCCGGGGCAATTTCGTCATTTTTCGCGACTGCGTCGAGGTTGGCTAAAATTTGACAGGTTGATCGAAAACAAAAATCGCGCTGGGGGCAATTTTGTCATTTTTTGCAATGGTGTCGGAATGTGCTCAAATTTAACAGGTTGATCGGGAACAAAAACCGCGCCGGGGGCAATTTCGTCATTTTTCGCGAAGGTGTCGAAATGGGCTGAAATTTGACATGTTGATCGGAAACAAAAATAGCGCCGGGGGCAATTTCGTTATTTTTCTCGACTGTGTCGGAATTGGCAGAAATTTGGCAGTTTAATCTGAAATAAAAATCGCGCCGGGGGCAATTTCGTCAATTTCGCGACGGTGTCGGAATGGGCTGAAATTTGACAGGTTGATCGGAAACAAAAACCGCGCAGGGCGTAATTTCGTCCATTTTCGCTCGTGTCGGAATTGGCTGAAATTTGACATGTTTATCGGAAACAAAAATCGCGCCGGGGGCAATTTCGTCATTTTTGGCTACTGTGTCAGAATGGGCTCAAATTTAACAGGTTGATCGAGAACAAAAACCGCTCAGGGTGAATTTCGTCATTTTTCGCAACTGTGTCGAAAT
>NW_019262081.1:0-1009 GCF_002742605.1 Olea europaea var. sylvestris | reverse complement strand
CCCGTGCTTAAGTAGCAGGCTATGTCGTCCACAGGGAGAGGGGTCCTGCGATTTAGGACCTCAGCCAACTTTTTGATATTTCACGGTTCTTCACCTAGCTGTATAGGCTCTGTCGATCGCAAGGGGTGGGCTCGCGGTTAAGGGTCTCAGCCAATTTTTTGACTTTTCAGGGCTCTCCGCCTAGTCGCGTAGGCTATGTCGACCGCATGGGGTGGCGACAGTTAAGGGCCTTAGCCAATTTTTTGACTTTTCAAGGCTCTCCGCCTAGCCGCGTAGGCTATATCAACCGCAAGGGGTGGTCTGGCGGTTAAGGGCCTTAGCCAGTTTTTGACTTTTCAAGGCTCTACGCCTAGCCGCGTAGGCTATGTCGACCGCAGGGGGGTGGTCTGGCGGTTAAGGGCCTTAGCCAATTTCTTGACTTTTCAAGGCTCTTCGCTTAGCCGCGTAGGCTATGTCGGCAGCATGTCTTCGTGGGATGACCGTGAATTTCAAAGTTGCCTATTAGCATAAAAAATTCTTGGTCTTGTGAGCTCAGTAGGCGCACCGGGACGTCCCAGCTAGGCTGGCCCTTCCGTAGTGCCCTCATCATCCGTCACCGCCAAGGTCTTTCATTGAATAGGAAATGTTACAAATAAAGGTGCCTTCATGAGGTATTACATGGAGAAAATAAACGATGCAATCTAGTCTACTGTATTTACAAAAGTGCACCCTGTGTGCACATTTCGAAATCTACTGGTAATACTTTTTGAGGTGTTCTATGTTCTACGGTCTACCTAGCGGCCTTCCTTTCATATCTTTCAAGCTATAAGCTCCCTTCCCCAGCTCGCGAATTACCTCGTATGGGCCTTCCCAGTTTGGACCAAGCTTTGGTGGGGGGGTGTCCTGCCGCCGCTGCATCTCTTAGCACGAGATCTCCTGGCTGGAAGACCCTTGGCTTGACTCTCCTGTTGAAGTACTCGGTGGCTCTTCGTTTGTAAGCCATCATTCTTATTGCCGCCTTATCCCTTAC
>NW_019262080.1:0-1009 GCF_002742605.1 Olea europaea var. sylvestris | reverse complement strand
AGATCTCAATTAAAATCCATACAACTTTCGCATGGCAATTATAAAAATGAACAGACATGAATTAAAAAGTCATTTATCTTCATGCACCTTTCCAATTACATACTTCCAGTCCCATGCATTTAATCATCAAAGATTGACAGCCAATAGGAACCAAAGCATATAATTAAATTTCCATAAATTTCCATTGCCAAACCATGCATGCAACAGTTCTCAAATATGAAAAGGTCTATACTATCATTTAATATAGACACCCTTTGAATTAAAAGGTGCCACAAGAGAAAACTGGCAGATGAAATTTTCAATAATTTCGGCGCTTCTAAGCATCCTCCTCTTTAACCATATGCAACCAAATGGATGGCATCACACACAATTTCTCATGTAATCATCACAGGTTCATTTTCCATAAATTGGAGTATTTTAACGCCTATTTTAACCAATCAATGTAAATATGAAATGTTGCAATAGAGCTTACGTAAAGATCATATAATGTGTCTATATTAATAAAACATCCACCGAAGAATCTCCCACTTCGAACAAATTAGAATATAAAATGCACACGAAAGATCACGCAAAAAGATTCATCTTAAGATTGTTGGAGAATATCATGATGATTATGTGCAAATTATATTCACAAAGAACATACCATTTATGCTAACGAAATCGAAAAGTAATTCGACTTACCGAAATAGGATTTGAAAAACAAAACATAATAATTACCGAATCCGAACGATTGAACATGGATTCATCCCTTTAATTCATGATCGAAAGCAAGTAATTTGTTGGACAAAACCAGATTGAAATTGAGAAGATAGAATGATTATACCGAAATCAAACTCATGATGAAGGATTCCATTCTTTCATCGTTCTCTTCAATGCCGCTAGAGTAACCTTCAATCTGAATTTGCCTTCTCATGGAGTTCGTCCCACCGAATGATCCAAACAAGATATGGATTTCATCAACTTGATCTCGCCAAAATAATTTCGTTCTCCATCGCAAAAAACAAATATT
>NW_019262079.1:0-1009 GCF_002742605.1 Olea europaea var. sylvestris | reverse complement strand
GAGTACCAATGTTGCTAGTACTAACCTTGAACATCCTAAAACCTGTAAGTTGCAATGGTTGAATGAATTTGGAGAGATTAGGGTTAATGCAAAGTCTTTGTGAACTTCAAAATTGAGTAGTGATGAGGTGTGTGACATGGTTCCTATGCATGCTGGGCATATCTTGTGAGAGGCCATGGCAGTACGATATGAAAGTGATACATTAATAGGTACAACTTTGTTTTGATGGGAATCTATTACTCTTGTTCCATTAACACCAAACAAGGTTATGTGGATCAATGGACATTGAGAAGTGAGGGAGGGAAGAAAATAAAGAGAGGCAAAGGGAGAGTGACATTAATACTTCAAAGAAGAGAAAAAACAGTGAGATGGGTGAAATAAAAAGAAAATAGAGCCATAAGAGAGAAAATGATATGACAATGCTTGAGAATCTTTTTATTGGAATTGATGAGATTATTAAACTTTTGATAAGTTATTTTAAAGAGAGAGAATTTTATTTTTAAGCAAAACTGAAGTTGAATAAAAACTTTATTTTACTTAATTCTAATAATAATTTTAAAGTTCTATTAAGTAACTTTACTAAAAAGTTTCATATTTTCATATTCAACAGAATGACACATGCTAATCCAACCATCGTTTGCTTGATTCATTTATTAGAAAAACAATCTTTACAGGAATGATCGTTTTAGAAGATTAAATCCTCCAATCTTTACATCCAAAGATCCAATAAAAGTCAAGAACTGGCTAAAACCATGGAGAAAATGTTTGCATACAAGACACGTGTCGAACGAGGAGAAAGTACTTGTGCGGCATTTATGCTAAGAGAAAATGTCGGTCATTTGTGAGACTTGATAGTGGCAATAGGTTAAACTGAAAGTATGACTTGGGATGGATTTTGAGAAATTTTCCGGATTAAATACCTTACCCGATTGGTACAAAAATAAAAAATTTAACGAGATCATTCAATTGAAACAAACAATATCAGGAGATCAAAATGCGAACTTCATCA
>NW_019262078.1:0-1009 GCF_002742605.1 Olea europaea var. sylvestris | reverse complement strand
GGCCCCCCCCCCCCCCCCCCCCCAAGATGTGCTATGATGATATTGTGGTTCATCCTCAACCGTGGAAATAAAGTGATGGGTTAAGTGCTTTGTACTTCAATGCAAGAATTACTATACGAAAGAGATAGATACAGAGAATATACATAAGAATGAAAAGGTTCATTGTGGTTTTACATGTGATTTTCTTCCCTTTATAAAGGAGTCCACATTGCTGAGGCGGCTTCAGAGACATCGGGCACTCCCCAATATTCATTTCTAAATATATCGTGTGAAGTTAGGACACAATGTCTCCTAACACGACGTTTTGTTATAATGATTTATGAAAAATATTCGATTATGATAAGTATTATAGTAGGACAATCGTGTCTAACCCAATATCTCGATTAACTTAATACTCCAATTTGATGTTAATAGATGGAAACCTAGACTAGCCTATTTGCCCGAGTCATTTACCCATTCTATTAGACAATCCTTGATTGACCACCTTAAATAGCTCAAGTAATTGTTCTCGTAAGGTACATTATAATACTTTTATTGTCAAAAAATATTTTTATTATAGTGTGATTGTTTTGTCACTATGGAAGTTTCTTAATTATTTATAATTTTATAAGTAAACTAGTTCTCTTTATTTAAAGCGTTCAAACGTCAAACTAGCTAATAGGAAAAGTATGCATAACAAGGTACCAATTGACGCGATCCATCCCAAATCACCCTAATAGACCCGACACGTGCTGTACGTCGATGGTAGATACCAGGTATATGTCGAACCCACCACCAAGGCAACATTGACTTACTTCAGCTGGAACGATTTTTTAATTCTGATAAAGTTTCTTCTTAAATATGGCCTAAAACCACCTGAACAATAATTAATTTTCTCAAATTCGTACATATAATTTAAAATAGAGTACATTAACCCCTCAAAACACGAACTATTCAAAATAAAGAGAATTGGAATGAAATTTATACTCCTATACAAACCAGAAAATTCCAAATACACAATATATATATA
>NW_019262077.1:0-1009 GCF_002742605.1 Olea europaea var. sylvestris | reverse complement strand
TACTAGTCTAATTCGATCGGAATCGATCTAATGAAAAGTGGTTTTTCATTTTGATGATAACTTCGGGTTTGTTCGTTTTTGGCTAATTGCTAGTCTAAATTGATTCGAATCAAGCCAATGAAAAGTGGCTTTTTATTTCTTGATAACTTCGGGTTTGTTCGTTTTTGGCGAATTGCTAGTCTAATTTGATTAGAATCGAGCAAAAAAAAGGTGGTTTTTCATTTCATGATAACTTCGGGTTTTTTATTTTTTGCGAATTGCTAGTCTGAATCGATTGGAATCGAGCTAATGAAAAGTGGATTTTGATTTCATGATAACATCGGGTTTGCTCGTTTTTGGCGAAATGCTAGTCTAATTTGATTGGAATCGAGCCAACGAAAAATGGTTTTTCATTTCATGATAACTTCGGGTTTGTTCATTTTTGGAGAATCGCTAGTCTAATTCGAGCGGAATCGAGCCAATGAAAAGTGGTTTTTCATTTTGATGATAACTTAGGGTTTGTTCCTTTTTGGCGAATGCTAGTCTAAATCGATTGGAATCAAGCCAATGAAAATTGGCTTTTTATTTTATGATAGCTTCAGGTTTGTTCGTTTTTGGCGAATTGCTAGTCTAATTCGATTGGAATCAAGCAAAAGAAAAGTTGTTTTCCATTTCATGATGACTTAGGGTTTGTTCATTTTTGGAGAATTGCTAGTCTAAATCGATTGGAATCGAGCTAATGAAAAGTGGATTTCGATTTCATGATAACTTCGGGTTTGCTCATTTTTGGCGAATTGCTAGCCTAATTCAATTGGAATCGAGCCAATAAAAAGTGGATTTTTATTTCATGATAACATCGAGTTTGTTTGTTTTTGGCGAATTGCTAGTCTAATTTGTTTGGAATCTAGACAACGAAAAATAGTTTTTCATTTCATGACAACTTCGGCTTTGTTCATTTTTGGCGAATTGCTAGTCTAATTCGATTGGAATCGAGCCAAAGAAAAGTGGTTTTCCATATCATGATAACTTT
>NW_019262076.1:22845-24537 GCF_002742605.1 Olea europaea var. sylvestris | reverse complement strand
GAGGTGAAAGAACAGCCATACTCACTGAAGGTATGGCCCAAATAGCTGCGGGTATGAGACATAGCAGCTCAGAATATGGCGATACGGGAACTTCTCGTGCAAGCTCAGGGACACCAGAGGCCCCAAGGATCTTGTCCGGTACAGGAAATCCCTTTGTCCCACTCTCGAGGCCACAGGAGCCGGCACACAGAACGTCCTCTCGAAAGAGAGGGGAACACCGAAGCGACATCTTATGCGTAGGAGAGTCATCCATCAGAACCACTCTTAGGGGACAACTTTCCTCAAGAACACGAAGACCAGAGGTCAGTGAGCGTCTTCGACCGGATAGGGAACGATCCTAGCACTAGGGTCCGCTCCGCAAGAGGATCGGTCCGGTCAGACCGCGAAGAAGAGCATGTTCCTCCTCCTCCTAGAAATAGGAGGGAGAGGAGAAACTTAGTCGATTGGAGGAGCCGGGGAGAAGCGCCTCCTCCACCCCAAGACATTCAAGATGATGAAGGATCAGAGGGGCCCTGTCGATCTTATGAGATTGACGACGATGACGATAACCTCCCTTTCTCAAGGGAAATTCGAAGCTTCCCAATGCCAACTAACTTCATGCCCCCTAAGATCCCCAAGTATGAGGGAAAAGGGGATCCGGAGAAGCACCTCACAAAGTATATTTCACAAATGAGTCTTAGGGGAGCCTCACCTTCTCTAAAGTGCAGAGCTTTCCATTTAACACTAGGCGGAGCCGCCGAGGTGTGGTACAGCAGGCTTCCTCCCCTAAGCATCAGAAGTTGGCCAGACTTGAAGAAAGAATTTTTGAACCAGTACCTCTCACGCAGGAAAGGAGAGGCACCAATTCAACGCCTGCAAGACATGAGGCAGGCCCCTGGAAAGACGCTGAAAAACTATCTCGCCAGGTTTACAGACGAAATTACTTACTGCGAGCAGGTCACTGACAGGGAAGCCCTTTCAGCCCTGAAAGGTGGTCTCAACATGAACACTTTGTTTTGGAATGGCGTGCGCAGCAAAAATCCCTCCACATACGACGAGCTGGTGGAGATGATGAGAGTGGAAATTGTTAGTGAAGAAATGATTGATCATCGCAACCGTGCCGCGCAGGGACTCCTTCCTCCACAGAGGCAGGTAGGTCGAGGCCCCGCAGCGCACCTTGTTACTTAGCAATGGACCCAAGCAGGACATACCATAGCTCCCACATCCGGACAGGCCCTAGCTTCCACCACATTGAATGCAGTGCCAGTGTTGGCATATGATAACGCACCCGCTGAGGCAGGACCATCTGGAATAATTGACAACAACAAGAAGAAAAAGAGGCCAAACAAGCCCTTGGCAGGAGCAAGATTTTGTACTTTCCATCAACTATACGGACATGACACCAGCGAGTGTCGTGATGCCAATTGGCGCCCTGATCGAAGCAACCCCCACACTTCCAGCAGAAACGAGCACGCCCGCAGATCCACCTCCCCGAGGAGGGGAGGAAGAGGTCACCAGGAACAATCTCCTCACAGAAGAGAATCGAGAAATCGAGGCCAATCCAAGCAAGGAAACCAAGCCCAATTCGCTGGAGGTCAGGTCATCAGGGAAATCGATACCATCGTTGGGAGACCCCACGTCGGTGACAATACCAGGAATGCCCAGAGAAATTATACAAGAGAAGCTAAGGATCCCCCGATGATCACCTACATT
>NW_019262076.1:11351-14730 GCF_002742605.1 Olea europaea var. sylvestris | reverse complement strand
CCTATAAATACCCAAGGCTTGGCAAGAGGCAAAGGTAATGAAACTCTCAATACATAGCATTCCATAACAAGTTTATATATCCTTCTCCCCCCTTTTTATTGATTGATCTGTATAGCCCTTGGGCACTGTTCCGACCACCCAAATCTGACTTGACCGTCGGAGTGTATATGGCCGCCGCCACCCCCGTCGGTCCCGGCCGTGTGCGCCTGACCGTTTGTTCATTACGCAGGGAGGAATACGTGGAGTAGCTATAAGTTGTCCACGTGGAGGAGCCATTTTTGGAGGTCAACAAAGCCCTTATTAATCTTCATAATTTACATTATAATCTATCCATTAGGTTATTATTTAATTGAGTTTGCTTAAATGTGATCAACAATTAGGAGGGAAAGAATCGATGACGGGCGAAATTATCCATCAATCTTAAAAACCTTACTAATTACTCTTAATAATTAGGAGTTATTTACACTTCTCATATCTGTATCCACACACTAAATACAAGCTTTGCATCTCAAATACATATTTTCACTAAATCCAATTTTTTAAACATTAACAAAAATTAATTTTATGTGTTTTAAAAAATAATTATATTATCGGGTATTTATTATTGCATATTCATTTTTGTATAAGCATATGGTAATCCGGTTACTTATTGATATAAATATATAAAGAAAAGAAAAAGATTTTTATCTCAATACATTTAAATGGAAAATTTGTATTCCTCCATTTGTATTAATCCCATTCAAAAGAAAAGGAAAAATTTTGTTTAAGATTTGTCACTACGATATCTATTTTGAATGTAACTTTGGCTTCTAATTTAAAATAAATGCTATGGATTAATATGGCAAGCATGATTAATATGTAATTTTTTGTTTCTTAATATGTTTAGATAAGATACTTTTTTGTTTTTATTTTTTAGGTAAAAAAGTTTACGGTACAAACAAAATGAGTAATTTTTTAATTTGAAAATTATTTACGTACCTTTAGTTTACTTATACGTAAACATTTTAAACATAATCAAATGTACATCTGTTTATTTGATTTTTCTTCGTGTCTGTCTGTATCACATAATTGGTCGATATCACCGTATAGTTGAAAATAGGGGTCCAACCAAAGTCTAGCATAAACAAATCATTACATTTCATTTCAATTTATTCAACATTTTCACTTTATATACGTAATTTTCATAAAAATTTTATTTATATGTATATTTTTTAACAATTTAATTTTTTCTTTTAACATTATCAATTGCCTTACTTTAAAAATATTACGTATATATTCATTCAGCACATATAACGTGCAACGCACGTGCTTACTACTAGTTTATTTAAATTTGTGTTAATTTGATGCTCTCTATGTGTTGAACATGTTGAAATGATATTTGTATTATCCTATAGCGTGTTTTATTGCATTTTTTTTTAATAACTATGTGTTATTATGTGCTCTTGATTGATTACTATATATATCTGATTGTATTGGGGTTCTTGACCTTAGTCCTTGGTAAGTGTATGGGGGCAAGTATGGTATATGTCACCAGTTCGAGACACGGGTAAGGTCTCCGATTTCCATTTTTATTTGGTTACTTTAATTAGGCAAGCATAAACTTGGCGTTATTTGCTTGCAAGTTCATTAAGTATCAAGTTGAAAATTTGTTGGGTTTTGTTTATAACCAATAAATCCGGGCAATGATATTTAAATGATTGGATTAATTTTCATAGGTTTTGGCTGATGAGTGAGATGTTTATCAATACCACAATTGATTGGTTTTACCCTAAAACAAATTAAGCCATTGGAAGCATGAATTAATTTGGTTGCTCATGGCCTGTTTGTTAGTTGGATGGTCCTTTTTAAGCAATAAGCCCACTCCACTTAGTTTTGGCTTATCTTATGTCACTTTGTTTTGGCCCATTTTGTGTTTAGACCTAGCACTACATATTACCACCCTCGGTTGAGAGAAATCGTGAAACGCAATTGAGATTGTGAGGCAACCGTCCTTTATTCCCTTTGTGCCGTGAGTTTGTGATCTAAATTGCTACCTTTACTTCTTCTTTGTGATAAATAGTAGCAACCATTATCCCTTTGTGGGTTAGTCGATTGGGCAACAAAGTGAAGGATTTGTGGGGGTTGATCCTTGATTGTGTTGGCGTTCGATTTGGTTTATAAAAACTTACCCCGGTCTGCATGAAATCGAAGGTCTTGAGTTGTATTTCCGCGACAATAAGCATTTGAAGTACTTAAATTAGAACAGCTTAAGTGAAAGCCGACTTTGTTAAAACAACAAAAATAGTTGCTAGTGGCATCGAAAATCCAATCATATGAAGACACCAAAATAAAAGGTTTTCATATCTTATTAATCACCTACATGAGTTGTCCTTTATCATTATTTATTAGTTAAGAAATTATGATGCAATTTCGATCAAAATGAAGAAACAACATGAGCGTTTGTTAAAAAGGGAGCGACATTTACAAGTAAATTCTAGTTGTGGTACATGCCATTGAAATGTTTACACAAGGTCTGAATTCATTTCCATTGGACTTCCATGAAAACGTACAACCCCCTAAGCATTTTGTCTCCTTTACATTCTTATAGCTCGAAGAATTACCCTGTGACTGCCCCAGTAGTCTTCTTCCACTTCCGACTAGCACTTGGGGCTAAGCTTACAAAGGAAATCTTCCTCTAAGATCTTGTTGGCTCTGCAACACTTGAGTAGAATTCCCCTTATTGATTTGGTGGAAATGACTCTGATAAAAATCGAAAATGTTCCTTCACATGTCGGCAATCACAATATTTTAAAGTTCCTACAGTTATACAATGTGAACAAGTACTTCTGTGAATTCCAAAAATATAAAAGGTCTAACATTTTTTTTAGCTTTGTGAATATGCAAAAGAGAATTAACTGTCATTATTGCAAAGTAAAAAGGTGCCAGTAAAATGGTGGCAAAAATCTCTGGACTTTCAGATACGACGACAAAATGCGAGGGGGAGAGCTATTGATGTCCGATACAACTAATTTTTGAAAATTTTCTAGTACAACTATCTCATGAATAATCTTAAAACTGACGATGAAGGCCCCCAGGGCACATCTCCAAGTGGTAAAAGGGGAGGGTGGAGAAATTCAGCTTTACTTGAGGCTGCTGCGTCAAGGGTTCGAATCCTGAAATATGGATTTGGCTCTTGGGTAAGTGCAAGTGTACAAGCAGCCTTCCACCCTGTACCCTTGGAGACATAACCTGCGATTTACCTCCTTCACGATACTCCGGGGCAGGGGTGGTGGGGGACCCTTAAGATTAGGGTTTATCCTTTTTTTTTTTTTAAACTGACGATGAAGAAAAAATTCTCACAAAAATTCAGCACTGCTAAGATAGCAGTTTTTCACAAATG
>NW_019262076.1:0-2164 GCF_002742605.1 Olea europaea var. sylvestris | reverse complement strand
GTAACGATATGATCTTCTGACATCTACCAATCACTATGTAGATGAGAACATATATTCATTTAAAAACAGAGTATTACAACCATCAAGAGGGAAAAGAAGTCACTGCAACAAAAAGGTTAGGAAAAAACAAGCAATGAAACCAAAGATGGATAAAGGCCCCTGAACTATAAGATAACTAAGCTTCCTCATACCTCAAGAATAGAACAAATCGTTCCAACCTAGAGGTCAATTCCTATATCAAAATGTTAGAATTTCTTGTCAAACAAAATAAATAAATGAACACACACAACAGATAGAAAAGATCTTCCAACAATTGACATGAGGAAGAAAACAAAACACAAGTAACTGTCTGGTATCACGTTTCAGTTGAGGCAGCTCAAATTAAGCATATTATTTTATCCATTGATGAAAATCTAGAAAGATAATAAAAATATTACATGGTAAAAGTAGATATATGTCCTACCGATACAATTTTTCCAGCTCCTCCACAATTAGGACAAGTAGACTGAAGGGTGAATGGTCCATTTTGTGATATAACCTGGGAGACAAAAACCAATATTAATATGAATGTAAAATGCACCAATACCACGGGAATGGCAATAGAACGGAACCTACCATGCCAGAGCCCCTACAACGCTTACATGTTTCAGGCCTGGTCCCAGGAGGAACGCCAGTTCCACCTAATAGAGCCGACAAAATAAAAAGAGAGAACTTATGGGAAAGCATTATTGAAGAGACGCAAACAAACTTTCCATACATAGAAATCTAAGTTCAGTTCAAGCATACTTAAAAATGAAAATGACAATATGTAAATAAGGCATTGCCTTGATAGAGCATTTTACAAATTATTTGGTGTCATGAAACAAGAGGTGTGGCTATACCACAAGTATCACAAGCCAAATCAGTTTGGATTGTCAGTGTTTTAGTGCATCCCTGAACAGCTTCCATAAAGGATAGCTCGATCGAAACCTGCACTCAATTAATAATATTAGTGACACAAATTATTAGTGAGACACATTACAGAAAATCAAGTTCATTAACTGTTCATTAGATGAAGAATCATGACCTTGACATCTTCACCACCCATGTCCCGATTGAATATATTGAAAATCTGATCTCCAAAAGTGGAATGGGTCAAAACATGCAAGAGATAACACATTAGATCTTTCAAGATTAAGTCGATTTATTATATAAGAGTGAAGAAAAAATAATGAGAGATACAATCCAATACATCCAAACATTAACAAATGAGGTGCTTCAAATCATTCAATGGTGTAGCTAATAGTTACCAAATGATCCAGATGTATGCATGCTCATACCAAAATGTCAATATCAGTTTATTTCATCACTCCACCAATTTATCTATGGTGTTAGGTACAATTTAAACATCAAAGGTAATTTAAAGCATAGTTACTTGATTAAAGTTGTAGGAAAGCTTTGTGTACCTGATTTAGTATCACTAGATGTATTTTTTTGGTCTAAGTCATGTGGCACTTATAGTGACGGTGGAAATGAATCTCGCTGGCTAGGGAATTAAAATACTAACAGAGAGCACCAGGCCCAGTTAAGGCCCACATAAGAAAGAAGGTTTGAATGAAATCCCTTAAATTGAAAAAGAAAAAGTTTATACAGGAATAATCAAACTTTCCTTCTCTCTGTCTTCAGAGCAAAAGCTTCACGCAATTTGACTATCCCCATCATTCTAGTTGGCTTCCATAAGCTTATCAATTGGTATCATTAATAAACATATGAAGGCTTTCTGGAGAGAAAAATTCAAAATTTTTATTCCCTTATCTCAGTTCACATATATTATGTCCTCCGAATAAGCATTCTTCAAAAGAAAATCTCATCCTACTCTAGGCATCAATGGAATAATAAGAATCTTTTCAGACAGCAAAAGGCTATAAAAACGAGTAAAAGAGTAAATGAAATCAACTACAGACAAATGCTTACATCAGCATTTTTAAAGATGTCCTGGAAAGGATTAAACCCACCACCTCCAAACGGATCAAACCCGGGACCTTCACCATTACTGGTGCGCTCGAAAGCTTCATGGCCAAGCTATTAAATATACATGGCACATAAAGGTAAATTTTCAACCGTGGTAAATAAGATAAAGAAACAAACATGTAAAGCTTAAACAATAATCAGCTGCACTTATAAG
>NW_019262075.1:0-1009 GCF_002742605.1 Olea europaea var. sylvestris | reverse complement strand
AAAAAAAAAAAAAAAAAAAAAAAAAAAAACCCGAAGTTATCATGAAATCAAAAGCCACTTTTCATTTTTTTGATTCCAACCGAATTAGACTAGTAACTCGCCAAAAATGAACAAACCCAAATTTATCCTGTAATCAAAAGCCACTTTTACTTGGCTCAATTCCAATCGAATTAGACTAGCAATTCGTTAAAAATGAACAAACCCGAAGTTATATTGAAATCATAAACCACTTTTCATTAGCTCGATGCCAAATGAATTAGACTAGAAATTCACAAAAAAGAACAAACCCAAAGTTATCCTTAAATCAAAAACCACTTTACATTGGCTCGATTCCAATGGAATAAGACTAGCAATTCGCCAAAAATGAACAACCCGAAGTTATCATGAAATCATAAACCACTTTTCATTGGCTCGATTCCAAATGAATTAGACTAGCTAGTCATCGAAAACGAACAAACCCGAAGTTATCATGAAATCAAAAACCACTTTTCATAGGCTCGATTCCAATCAAATTAGACTAGAAATTCTAAAAAATGAACAAACCCAAAGTTATCTTTAAATCAAAAACCACTTTTCAATGGCTCGATTCCAATGGAATTTGACTAACAATTAGCCAAAAATGAACAACCCGAAGTTATCTTGAAAATCGTAAACTACTTTTCTTTGGCTCGATTCCAAATGATATAGACTAACAAGTTGCCGAAAATGATTAAACCCGAAGTCATCATGAAATCAAAAACCACTTTTCATTGGCTCGATTCAAATCGAATTAGACTTGCAATTCGCAAAAAATGAAAAAACTCGGAGTTATCATGAAATGATAAGCCACTTTTCATTGGCTAGATTCCAAACGAATTAGACTAGCAAGTCGCCAAAAATGAACAAACCTGAAGTTATCATGAAATCGAAAACCACTTTTCATTTGCTCGATTCCAATCAAATTAGACTAGCAATTCGCAAAAAATAAACAAACCCGAAGTTATCATGAAATCAAAAGCCACTTTTCATT
>NW_019262074.1:0-1009 GCF_002742605.1 Olea europaea var. sylvestris | reverse complement strand
TGGCCAAAATTTCAAAATAGGAACCAAAAACATGTTCAGACGTATAAGTTTGGTTCTCTTCTGAAGCTATCTTATGGCTGTTTCATTGCTTCGTAAAAGCTTATTCATAGTCTTCTCAACTTGCTGTTCCAAGGGTTTAAGCAGACATTTTTGTTCCTGAAGCATCCTAGATCCACTGGTATCAAGCATATTATAAAAAATTTACCAATTAGTGCTTTCTTATTAGATGCATCATCTGCACTCATATTGTAGAGCTTATAGCAAGAAAGCAGTCAAGTTGTCTTAAAATGTTCATCTTTTATCTGTTTATCATTAATTTGAACACAAACTGGTTCGTGGGAGTGCGGCATAATTGACTCCAAAAGAAAAATGCATTCTCCTAATTTAGTTTTAAAAACCAACTTTATTCTGTTCCCTTCTCGTGAACATAAGATATTAAACTCTCTTCAATCTGATTTGAGCCTGTTAAAACATCTAATCTCTTCACTTTTAAAGCCTCAATATCGTAGGTGCTTTTTATGTCCATTATCATAAATATGTCTACTCTAGTTTCTATTACTCCAAGGGAGAGCAATCGTCTAGAGGTTTTAATTTAGTTTTCTTCAATGCAATTTTTTCAGGAAGAGCTACGACCGTACTCATCTTTACCAAAGGTGATAGATGGTCTTCTCAAACTGACAAGGAAGCTGTTCGACATTGACATAGAGCCAGCTGACGGCGAAGCCCCAGTAAATTCCTTGAAACTTCATCAACCTAGTGCTTGTTTTTTGTTTTTGATTTGAAGACGTGTTAGTACATTTTATGCTTAAATTTTTGCAGGTTTGGAATAAGGATGTCTGCTTTTACAAAATTAAAGACTGCTTAGGTAGTACCATAGCGTACTTCTATTTTGATCCATACAGCTGTCCCTCAGAGAAACGTGGTGGCGCTTGGATGGATGTGGTTGTTGGTCGCACTTGTGTGATGGTAACTCTACCAGATTGCCAATTGCTCATATTGTGTGCAATCA
>NW_019262073.1:0-1009 GCF_002742605.1 Olea europaea var. sylvestris | reverse complement strand
TTACAGTTGTGGTAAGTCTGGACACTTTATTAGGGACTATCCCAAGAAGAAAGATAAGCTGAAGGGTAAGATGAGAGGTGAGAAGTATTTGGTTGAAGGGTCGAGTTATGACCCCAGTGAGGTTTATTAAGTGTAAACCTAGTCACTGCATATGTATTTGTGTGTGATCCTTTTCTGCATGTGTGTGATTGTCTAAATTTTGTTGCGTGATTATCTGCTACGTCTTAATGTGTTTGATATGTGCATTTGCATGAATTTGAGACATTAGGATTACTTGGTGTAATTGCTTACACGCATAGTGGGTTAGGATGCATTAGCAGTATGTTGTGTGTCTTTTGGTGAGGTGGAGTATAGATGCCTAGGGGTACATGGTGATTTGTACTGGGGGATGTGGAGTTTGACATTTGGATCACGAGTGGAGATGTGATCAAATGTCTAGAATCCTTTATCTGGAAAGAGACCCTGATCATGTGGAGTGTGAGAGAGGCACTTCTATCACTTCTGTTAGGTGGAGACCCATTATCCACGTAGGTTGGAAGAAGTGATGTAGAGATAGAGGATTATCCCGTGGACTTAGGATCTATTGAGACTTACCAATTAGACATGAGTTAAGCGATCAGTCTAGTGCGCTTGGTGGGCGATGAGAAAAGATATGTGTTCTTGAGGTATGAGCAACACGGAATGGGATAGGATAAGTGTGGTGAGATCTTTTCTTAGGGTCATTTATGCATGTGTTGAATATGTGGTTGACCATGGTTTGATTGACTTGGTGTTAATCTATGGTTCTATGTGAACATGTTTCTGAAAAGATATGTTTGTGTTATCCTATAGTATATCATCATCGCATGTGTATTTGTTCTTGATTGTTTACTGTTAAATATTTGCTTCTAATTGGGTGTTTTTGACCTTAGCCCCAGTGAGTACATGAGTAGGTATGGTATGTGTTTCAAGTTGGAAACACGAGGTAAGGTCTGTGATCCAATTTTATTGGCTACCTTGATTATGCAAG
>NW_019262072.1:0-1009 GCF_002742605.1 Olea europaea var. sylvestris | reverse complement strand
TTTTTTTTTTTTTTTTTTTTTTTTATTAAAGAATTCAATACTTTAAATGGAAAACTCTACAAAATTTCATTAGTTCTAATATAAGATAGCATCTAAGATTATCTAAAGAATATGACAAATAATCTTAATTTACCAAATATATTTGAATAATTTAACTTTTAAAAATAAATTTATTTATTAAAAATGGGGTTTTAAAAAAAATAATAATAATAAAAGAAAACTTTAAAAAAATTAAATGGGTAGTACACGGAGCAAGGTCCTTACCCCCACCCCGCCTTAAATGGGTAATGGGATGGAAAATTACCCGGTGGGGTGGGGGAGGTTGCCCCGATCCCGATCCGCCCCGTTGCCATCCCTACTAAATTTCCATTTGACGCTTCCCCAATTATCAATCCCATCATACATCACCTTTTATCATTGAGGCACATAGTTACCACATTCAAACCTCAGCATTACAGAAACGACGAGGATGGTAAGCGCAGAAGAGGATTTGTTTTCATCAAACTTTAGGATCTACTTTTACAGTAAGTAATATAATTTCCCGACGTATTTAGTACACAAACTTCCATGTCGAATTTAGCATATATGATTTGCACAAGTTGATCCATGAAAACCCCATGGAGTGTTAGCCAATAGGAAATTACTGATTTATCAAAAACCATGTATTGGGTGATTGTTATGGGTGAACTATTGAATCGGATTTTCCTCTCAACATTCCTCCATTCCAATTTCTCTGTTCTGCCTTTTCTTTCTCTCTCTTTCTCCTAAATCTCTCTCCATGACACACTTCAAATCCTCGTGTCTCCTTTTAGTTTCTGTACATTCATTGCCACAACTCAACGTCAATATCTACTATTGGGTAGAAAATTGTCTCAGGGAGCATACTAGATTTTTTGATTTTATTGAATCTCAAGATTCAAACTACAAGTCTTCATTGGCAAAATAATAATAATAATAATAATAATAATAATAATAATAATAATAATAATAATAATAATAATAATAATAA
>NW_019262071.1:0-1009 GCF_002742605.1 Olea europaea var. sylvestris | reverse complement strand
ACTGAAATTTGGCTTGTTGATCGGAAACAAAAACCGCGCCTGGGGCAATTTCGTTATTTTTCTCGACTGTGTCGGAATTGGTTTAAATTTGGCAGTTTGGTCGGAAATAAAAATAGCGCCGGCGGCAATTTCGTCGTTTCTCTCGACTGTGTCGGAATGGGCTCAAATTTGACAGGTTTATCGGGAACAAAAACCGCGCCGAGTGTAATTTCGTCATTTTTCGCGACTACGTCAGAATTGACTAAAATTTGACTTGTTGATCGGAAACAAAAACCGCGCCTGGGGCAATTTCGTCATTTTTCTCGGCTGTGTCGGAATTGGCTGAAATTTGACAGGTTTATCGGGAACAAAAACCGCGCCGGGTGTAATTTCGTCATTTTTCGCGACAGTGTCGGAATTGGCTGAAATTTGACTTGTTGATCGGAAACAAAAACCGCGCCGGGGGCTATTTCGTCATTTTTCTCGACCGTGTCGGAATTGACTGAAATTTGGCAGTTTGATCCGAAATAAAAATCGCCCCGGGAGCAATTTCGTCATTTTTCTTGACTGTGTCGGAATGGGCTCAAATTTGACAGGTTGATCGGAAATAAAAATCGAGCCGGGGCAATTTCGTCATTTTTCGCGACTGGGTCGGAATTGCCTAAAATTTGACATGTTGATCGGAAACAAAAATCGCGCCTTGGGCAATTTCGTCATTTTTCTCGACTGTGTATGAATGGGCTCAAATTTGACAGGTTGATCGGGAACAAAAATAGCTCTGGGTGTGATTTCGTAATTTTTCGCAACTGTGTTGGAATTGACTAAAATTTGACTGGTTGATCGGAAACAAAATTTGCGCCGGGGGTAATTTTGTCATTTTTCTCGACTGTGTCGGAATTGGCTGAAATTTTGCAGTTTGTTCGGAAATAAAAATCGCGCCGACGACGATTTCGTCATTTTTCTCGACTGTGTCGGAATGGGCTAAAATTTGACAGGTTTATCGGGAACAAAAACCTCGCCGAGTGTAATT
>NW_019262070.1:0-1009 GCF_002742605.1 Olea europaea var. sylvestris | reverse complement strand
TTCGAAGAACGAGCACTTGCGCATTTGGATTGTCGGCAAGCGATGAATTGAGCGCCACTTTTGCAGACGGTGTCCATTTTTGGAATTAAGCACTTTTCAAAAATGTAGCAATCGTTTTGGATTGAACTCCCGACTTTGTCGTGACGTTTGAGGGATTTCAGCCATTTTTCAAAGAACGAGCACTTGCATATTTACAACGCTTGGATTGCCGACGTTCGAAGAATTGAGTGTGTCATTTTTGCAGACGGTTTCCGTTTTGGGCCCATAAGTACTTTTCGGAAATGTAGCGACCGTTTTTGTTTGACCTCACAACTTTGTCATGACGTTTGAAGGATTTCAGCCATTTTACGAAGAACGAGCACTTGCGCATTTGGATTGTCGGCATGCTAAGAATTGAGCGTAACTTTTGTAGACGGTGTCCGTTTTTGGCCCATAAGTACTTTTCGGAAATGTAGCGATCGTTTTTGTTTGAACTCACAACTTTGTCATGACGTTTGAAGGATTTCAGCCATTTTACGAAGAACGAGCACTTGCATATTTACAACGCTTTGATTGCCGGCGTTCGAAGAATTGAGCGTGACTTTCACAGACGATTTTCGTTTTGGGCCCATAAGTACTTTTCGGAAATGTAGCGACCGTTTTTGTTTGACCTCACAACTTTGTCATGACGTTTGAAGGATTTCAGCCATTTTACGAAGAACGAGCACTTGCGCATTTGGATTGTCGGCATGCGAAGAATTGAGCGTGACTTTCACAGACGATTTTCGTTTTGGGCCCATAAGTACTTTTCAGAAATGTAGCGAGCGTTTTGGATAGAACTCACCGCTTCGTGATGACGTATGAGGGATTTAACCCATTTTTTGAAGAACGAGCACTTGCGCATTTGGATTGTCGACATGCGAAGAATTGAGCGCAACTTTTGCAGTCGGTGTTCGTTTTTGGCCCATAAGTACTTTTCGGAAATGTAGCGATCGTTTTGGATTGAACTCACAACTTCGTCGTGACGTTT
>NW_019262069.1:0-1009 GCF_002742605.1 Olea europaea var. sylvestris | reverse complement strand
ATATATATATATATAAATGAGTTTGGCTCTCCAAATTATCCACTCTCTATGGAATTAGTGAACAGAGAGATAATATGATAAGAAGAAAATATAATTATTTTTTTCTTTACTTATATTTGCCGCTTTATTTTTAAGGCCTAAAGTCATCCTAAGTCACATTCAACCTTTTTGATAACCTATTACTTATAATAAACCTTTATTTCACTATAAGTTTTATCGCTATTGAAGCGTTTTTGGTGATTTTTATTCAAGAATCTGGTGGAAGATGGAAACTTTGGCATGATTGTGCGTCTAGCATTCAATTATAAATTTCATCACAAATGAGCAAAAGTTTGAAAATTAATTTGAGACACACGACAAGTGGGGTAGCGTCTAATACAGCCAAGTTGCTCTTGTTGACAAGCGATCAAATCGTGGGACCCACAAGTGTCACATAATCTCCCGCCATGGTTGACATCTAGGATTTTTTTAAATGTACACCCTTAGGAATGTACATTCTTACAGACCCTTCACATGAGGGAGCCCCATGAGCGGGCCGTAACCTTTGCCTTACTCTATTTAGCTCTTGTTTGATATGAATAGTTAAAGTCAAATTAATTTTAACTAATTATTTAATAAATTTACTAAAAATCTAATTTTAATCTCCACAAAACAAAGGTACGGTGCCTTCTCTGAATTTGGGAAAAAAGGATAGTGATGTGAACAATGAAATGCGAAAAAAGAGAGGCAAAGAGGAGGTTGAAATTTACTTTTCAAATTGTAAACAAGAAATAAGAATACCAAATATGAAAAACCATATTGTAAAAATAACTACAAACCTTATAATGAAACATGAGATGAAAACAATTTTAATCTTAATAATAGAGTAGTAATACATGGGGTTGTGGAGTCGACATGGCACCCAAAATCTTTGTTGGTGGACGTTCTCAAGAATCACAAGAGAAAGGAGTACAAGAAGAGGAAGAAAAGTTGTAGAGAACTCAAATTTTGTAAAATTTGGTTTCAATCA
>NW_019262068.1:0-1009 GCF_002742605.1 Olea europaea var. sylvestris | reverse complement strand
GAGAAGGTTCGTCGATGGGACGTACCCCAATCTATTCCGGGAGGTCGACCATGCGAAGTGGAAAACATTCAAGGCTGAGTGGCAAAGAATGTTGCCCGGGTAAGTATTGTATGATTTAGTAGACTAGAATTACTTGTATATGCTTCGTTTACCATTTTTTCTATTTTATTTCCAGAGCCACGCACATGATAGCTGGAAGGACGATATTGGACGCATACAAGTGGTTACATGATATCACCACTTAGGGGGCTTGGCTTGTCAACGATGTAAGTGAAGTGTTAATGTTACTTTTTGTATACGTTATGTTTAATTTGGTAAATAAAATAGGTATATATGTCTTTGTTTTTCTTGATGTAGCACATCGACATGACCATGGACTTGTTGCGCGATTGAGTTGAGAGATATCCACAATCATTCCACAAGCCTGGCCGCATTATACTGAACACCGAGTTCTTCCGTGCCGTTACCATTGAATATCAGTCCCTCCAACTTCTAGGTAACGAGTACGTGCTTCCCGCGTATATACTCGAGTGGGCGATCGGGCTATCACCGAGTGTTGGGGAAAAGCCATGGGAGGGTTGTACGCATTTGTACATTCCAGTTATCACGAATCAGCACTGTATTGCACTGGAGATCGTGTTCACTGATTCGACGATATATGTGTACGACCTCGATCATTCATGTCTGACACAGGGACAGCTCGAGCAGATCTTAGACTCGATGACTGTGATCGTTCCTATGATGGCTAGACATGCGAGCTTGACTGTGGATGACAAACTAGCCATCGTGCGGGACACGACGATGATGAGACAGACTATATCGTAAGTATTTGTAATTTTTTTTTAAATTTAGTAATCAGTTCGTATGTAATTTGAACTGAACTAACATATATTTGTTCATTTGCAGAGGCGATTGTGGGATTTTCGCAATCAAATACACAGAATTTTTTAGTATAGCACATAAGGTTGATGGAATCAACCAGTCATGGATACAGAATTGGTGAAATAAG
>NW_019262067.1:0-1009 GCF_002742605.1 Olea europaea var. sylvestris | reverse complement strand
TGATAACTTCGGGTTTGTTTGTTTTTGGTGAAATGCTAGCCTAATTCGATTGGAATCGGGCCAATGAAAAGTGATTTTTGATTTCATGATAACTTCGGGTTTGTTAATTTTTGACGAATTACTATTCTAATCCGATTGGAATCGAGCCAATGAAAAGTGGTTTTAATTTCATGATAACTTCGGGTTTGTTCGTTTTTAATGAATTACTAGTCTAATTCGATTGGAATGGAGCCAATGAAAAGTGGTTTTTGATTTCATGATAACTTCGGGTTTGATCGTTTTCGGCTAATTGCTAGTCGAATTCGATTGGAATCGAGTCAATGAAAAGTTGTTTTTGATTTCATGATAACTTCGGGATCGATCATTTTAGGTGAATTGCTAGTCTTATTCGATTGGAATCGAGCCAATGAAAAGTGGCTTTCGATTTCATGATAACTTCGGTTTTGATCGTCTTCGAAAAATTGCTAGTCTAATTCGATTGGAATGAAGCCAATGAAATGTGGTTTTTGATTTCATGATAACTTCGAGTTTGATCGTTTTCGGCAAATTGCGAGTCTAATTCGATTGGAATCGAGCCATTGAAACATGGTTTTTGATTTCATGATAAATTCGAATTTGATCGTTTTCGACTAATTGCTAGTCTAATTTGATTGGAATCGAGCCAATGAAAAGTGGCTTTCAATTTCATGATATCTTCGGGTTTGATCGTTTTCAAAAAATTGCTAGTCTAATTCGATTGGAATCAAGCCAATGAAAAGTGGTTTTCGATTTCCTGATAACTTCGGGTTTGATCATTTTTTTGCGAATTGCTAGTCTAATTCGATTGGAATCAAGACAATGAAAAGTGGTTTTGGATTTTGTCATAACTTCGGGTTTGTTTGTTTTTCGCGATATGCTAGTCTAATTCGATTGGAATCTAGCCAACAAAAAGTGGTTTTGGATTTTATGATAACTTCGGGTTTGTTTGTTTTTGGTGAAATGCTAGCCTAATTCGATTGGAATCGGGCCA
>NW_019262066.1:0-1009 GCF_002742605.1 Olea europaea var. sylvestris | reverse complement strand
AACTTTTGATAAACTTCAGTTGATGTAGAGGCGAGGCCCATGCTTGAGGATCATGTTCTTGAGAATAACTAGCTTTGATAAAGCTACGTTGATGTAGAGTCGAGTCCCTTACTTGAAAAGACATTGATGGGATGCACGATGAATGATTTGAAACGTCTTCCCTTCCCAATAAAAAAGTATTTGAGGTGTAGCGCGGTTTAAATTCATACATTATGTATGCATTAAATATGCAATGATGAGTTGTTGGTATGTTATTCGAGGTAACTTGCCGTTATGCATGCGTGTGGGTCATGCTGTCCTTATCTTCCATTCAAAACTAAAGAGACATTTTCGGATTTAACGGTTCAAATTGCTTGTACAGATGGACGTTCAAGATTAATTCATTTTTTATCTAACAACTGTGGTTTGTCGCCTCAGCCTGTAAAAGGAAACCTTTAGGCACTTGTTCAATTTTTTTACCTTTGCACAAATCAAAATTATCAAAACTTTCAGGCAATTTTCAACAAGTATGAACAGTTTTTTAGTGAGCTTCACGATGCCTCCATTCAAGTGTTTTATTGAAAATTTTTGGTTTACGTAAACCCGATATTTTTTTAAACACTATGTTCAACTTTTTCCATTTCTTCTTTATCAAAAACTTCAAATAGTTGAGATAGCCACTGGTTCTAGGAAGTTAAACATGCAAGGATCTTCTTGGGGATTGACATGAGGATGATCTGTATAGAAATGGGTCTGTCAGATGTGATTCCTTCTGAAAGGATTCATGATGCAATAGGGACCTCATAGTGCTTGGATGATGCAAAAGGGACCTATAGACTATAACATTAGTGGGGGTTGCTAGCATTCCTTTATAGGGTAATTAAGGTTCAATTGAATACACTTCAAGAAGCCTTTAGGGCATTTGATGCTATAGAATTCTTGGTTAGGCATTACTGAGGCATTACAATTTACCACCTACCCAACAATTGCCGTATGGAGCAAAATAGTAAGTGCTTTCCTTCTTATGATA
>NW_019262065.1:14002-24542 GCF_002742605.1 Olea europaea var. sylvestris | reverse complement strand
AAATCGCGCCGGTGGCAATTTCGTCATTTTTCTCAACTGTGTCGGAATGGGCTCAAATTTGACAGGTCTATCGGGAACAAAAACCGCACCGGGTGCAACATTCGTCATTTTTCTCGACTGAATCGGAATTGGCTGAAATTTGGCAGTTTCATCTTAAATAAAAATCGCGCCGTGAGCAATTTCGTCATTTTTCTCGACCGTGTCGGAATGGGCTCAAATTTGACAGGTTTATCGGGAACAAAAATCGCGCCGGGGGCAATTTCGTCATTTTTCTCGACCGTGTCGGAATGGGCTCAAATTTGACAGGTTGATCGGGAACAAAAACCGCACCGGGTGCAACATTCGTCATTTTTCTCGACCGTGTCGGAATGGGCTCAAATTTGACAGGTTGATCGGGAACAAAAACCGCACCGGGTGCAACATTCGTCATTTTTCTCGACCGTGTCGGAATGGGCTCAAATTTGACGGTTTCATCGAAAACAAAAATCACGCCAGGGGTAATTTCGTCATCTTTCTCGACTGTGTCGGAATTGACTGAAATTTGGCAGTTTGATCGGAAATAAAAATCGCGCCGGGGGCAATTTCGTCATTTTTCTCGACTGTGTCGGAATGGGCTCAAATTTGACGGTTTCATCGAAAACAAAAATCACGCCAGGGGTAATTTCGTCATCTTTCTCGATTGTGTCGGAATTGGCTGAAATTTGGTTGTTTGATCAGAAATAAAACTCGCGCCCCGGTATCGGAATGGGCTCAAAGTTGGCAGGTTGAATGGGAACAGAAATAGCGCCGGGTGTAATTTCGTGTTTTTCTTGACTGCGTCGGAATTGGGTAAAATTTGACTGGTTGATCGGAAAAAAAATCGCGCCGGGGGCAATTTCGTCATTTTTCTCGACTGTGTCGGAATTGGCTGAAATTTGGCGGTCTGATCGGAAAGAAAATCGCGCCGGCGGCAATTTCGTCATTTTTCTCGACTGTGTCAGAATGGGCTCAAATTTGACTGGTTGATCGGGAACAAAAATCGTGCCAGGGGCAATTTCGTCATTTTTCTCGACTGTGTCGGAATTAGCTGAAATTTGGCAGTTTGATCGGAAAGAAAAATCGCGCCGGCGGGAATGTCGTCATTTTTCTCGACTGTGTCGGAATGGGCTCAAATTTGACGGGTTGATCGGAAAGAAAAATCGCGCCGGGGGCAATTTCGTCATTTTTCTCGACTGTGTCGGAATGGGCTCAAATTTGACGGTTTGATCGGAAAGAAAAATCGTGCCGGAGGCAATTTCGTCATTTTTCCCGACTGTGTCGGAATTGGCTGAAATTTGGCAGTTTGATCGGAAATAAAAATCGCGCCGGCGGGAATGTCGTCATTTTTCTCGACTGTGTCGGAATTGGCTAAAATTTGACTGGTTGATCGTAAAACAAAAACTGCGCCGGGGGCAATTTCGTCATTTTTATCGACTGTGTCGGAATTAGCTGAAATTTGGCAGTTTGATCGGAAATAAAAATCGCGCCGGCGGCAATTTCGTCATTTTTCTCGACTGTGTTGGAATGGGCTCAAATTTGATAGGTCTATCGGGAACAAAAATCGCGCCGGTGGCAATTTCGTCATTTTTCTCGACTGTGTCGAAATTGGCTGAAATATGGCAGTTTGATCTGAAATAAAAATCGCGCCGGGGGCAATTTCGTCATTTTTCTCGACTGTATCGGAATGGGCTCAAAAATGGCAGGTTGATCGGGAACAGAAATAGCGCAGGGTGTAATTCCGTCATTTTTCGCGACTGCATCGGAGTTGGCTGAAATTTGGCAGTTTGATCTTAAATAAAAATCGCACCGTGGGCAATTTCGTCATTTTTCTCGACTGTGTCGGAATGGGCTTAAATTTGACAGGTTTATCGGGAACAAAAACCGCGCGGGGGGCAATTTTGTCACTTTTCACGACTGTATCGGAATTAGCTTAAATTGGGCAGTTTGATCAAAAAAAAAGATCGCGCCGGGGGCAATTTCGTCATTTTTCTCGACTGTGTCGGAATGGGCTCAAATTTGACAGGGTGATCGGGAAAAAAATTGCGCCGGGTGTAATTTCGTCATTTTTCGCGACTTTGTCGGAATTGGCTGAAATTTGGCTGTTTGATCGGAAAGAAAAATCGCGCCGGGTGTAATTTCGTCATTTTTCGCGACTGTGTCAGAATTGGCTAAAATTTGACTGGTTGATCGTAAAACAAAAATTGCGCCGGGGGCAATTTCGTCATTTTTCTCGACTGTGTCGGAATTGGCTGAGATTTGGCAATTTGATATGAAATAAAAATCGCGCCGGGGGCAATTTCGTCATTTTTCTCGACTGTGTCGGAATTTGCTGAAATTTGACAGGTTGATCAGGAACAAAAACCAGGCCAGGGGAAATTTCGTCATTCTTCTCGACAGTGTCGGAATTGGCTGAAATATGGCAGTTTGATCGGAAATAAAAATCGCGCTGGCGGCAATTTCGTCATTTTTCTCGACTGTGTCGGAATTAGCTGAAATTTGCTGTTTGATCGGAAATAAAAATCTCGCCGGCGGCAATTTCGTCATTTTTCCCGACTGTGTTGGAATGGGCTCAAATTTGACAGGTCTATCAAGAACAAAAACCGCGGCGGGGGCAATTTCGTCATTTTTCTCGACCGTGTCGAAATTGGCTGAAATATGGCAGTTTGATCTGAAATAAAAATCGCGCCGGGGGTATTTTCGTCATTTTTCTCGACTGTATTGGAATGGGCTCAAATTTGACAGGTTGATCGGGAACAGAAATAGCGCTGGGTGTAATTTCGTCATTTTTCGCGACTGCGTCGGAATTGGCTAAAATTTGACTGGTTGATCGGAAATAAAAATCGCGCCGGGGGCAATTTCGTCATTTTTCTCGACTATGTCGGAATTGGCCGAAATTTGGCAGTTTGATCGGAAATAAAAATCGCGCCGACGGCAATTTCGTCATTTTTCTCGACTGTGTCGGAATGGGCTCAAATTTGACAGGTCTATCGTGAACAAAAATCGCGCCGGGGGCAATTCCTTCATTTTTCTCGACTGCATCGGAGTTGGCTGAAATTTGCCGGTTTGTTCTTAAATAAAAATCGCACCGTGGGCAATTTCGTCATTTTTCTCGACTGTGTCGGAATGGGCTTAAATTTGACAGGTTTATCGGGAACAAAAATCGCACCGGGGGCAATTTCGTCATTTTTCTCGACTGTGTCGGAATGGGCTCAAATTTGGCAGGGTGATCGGGAACAAAAATCCCGCCGGGGGTAATTTCGTCATTTTTCGCGACTGTGTCGGAATGGGCTCAAATTTGGCAGGTTGATCGGGAACAAAAATCGCGCCGAGGGCAATTTCGTCATTTTTCTCGACTGTGTCGGAATGGGCTCAAATTTGACAGGTTGATCGGATACAAAAATCGCTCCGGGGGCAATTTCGTCATTTTTCGCGACCGAGTCGGAATGGGCTCAAATTTGGCAGGGTGATCGGGAACAAAAATCCCGCCGGGGGTAATTTCGTCATTTTTCGCGACTGTGTCGGAATGGGCTCAAATTTGGCAGGTTGATCGGGAACAAAAATCGCGCCGAGGGCAATTTCGTCATTTTTCTCGACTGTGTCGGAATGGGCTCAAATTTGACGGTTTGATCGGAAACAAAAATCGCACCGGGGGCAATTTCGTCATTTTTCTCGACTGTGTCGGAATGGGCTCAAATTTGGCAGGGTGATCGGGAAAAAAATTGCGCCGGGTGTAATTTCGTCATTTTTCGCGACTTTGTCGGAATTGGCTGAAATATGACAGTTTGATCGGAAATAAAAATCGCGCTGGCGGCAATTTCGTCATTTTTCTCGACTGTGTCGGAATTAGCTGAAATTTGCTGTTTGATCGGAAATAAAAATCTCGCCGGCGGCAATTTCGTCATTTTTCCCGACTGTGTTGGAATGGGCTCAAATTTGACAGGTCTATCAAGAACAAAAACCGCGGCGGGGGCAATTTCGTCATTTTTCTCGACCGTGTCGAAATTGGCTGAAATATGGCAGTTTGATCTGAAATAAAAATCGCGCCGGGGGTATTTTCGTCATTTTTCTCGACTGTATTGGAATGGGCTCAAATTTGACAGGTTGATCGGGAACAGAAATAGCGCTGGGTGTAATTTCGTCATTTTTCGCGACTGCGTCGGAATTGGCTAAAATTTGACTGGTTGATCGGAAATAAAAATCGCGCCGAGGGCAATTTCGTCATTTTTCTCGACTATGTCGGAATTGGCCGAAATTTGGCAGCTTGATCGGAAATACAAATCGCGCCGACGGCAATTTCGTCATTTTTCTCGACTGTGTCGGAATGGGCTCAAATTTGACCGGTCTATCGTGAACAAAAATCGCGCCGGGGGCAATTTCTTCATTTTTCTCGACTGCATTGGAGTTGGCTGAAATTTGGCGGTTTGATCTTAAATAAAAATCGCACCGTGGGCAATTTCGTCATTTTTCTCGACTGTGTCGGAATGGGCTTAAATTTGACAGGTTTATCGGGAACAAAAATCGCGCCGGGGGCAATTTCGTCATTTTTCTCGACTGTGTCGGAATGGGCTTAAATTTGACAGGTTTATCGGGAACAAAAATCGCACCGGGGGCAATTTCGTCACTTTTCACGACTGTATCGGAATTAGCTGAAATTTGGCAGTTTGATCAAAAATAAAGATCGCGCCGGAGGCAATTTCGTCATTTTTCTCGACTGTGTCGGAATGGGCTCAAATTTGACAGGTTGATCGGGAAAAAAATCGCGCCGGGTGTAATTTCGTCATTTTTCGCGACTGTGTCGGAATTGGCTGATATTTGGCTGTTTGATCGGAAAGAAAAATCGCGCCGGGTGTAATTTCGTCATTTTTCGCGACTGTGTCGGAATTGGCTAAAATTTGACTGGTTGATCGTAAAACAAAAACTGCGCCGGGGGGAATTTCGTCATTTTTCTCGACTGTGTCGGAATTGGCTGAAATTTGCCAATTTGATATGAAATAAAAATCGCGCCGGGGGCAATTTCGTCATTTTTCTCGATTGTGTCGGAATGGGCTCAAATTTGACGGTTTGATTGGAAACAAAAATCGCACCGGGGGCAATTTCGTCATTTTTCTCGACTGTGTCGGAATGGGCTCAAATTTGACAGGGTGATCGGGAAAAAAATTGCGCCGAGTGTAATTTCGTCATTTTTCGCGACTTTGTCGGAATTGGCTGAAATTTGACTGTTTGATCGGAAAGAAAAACCGCGCCGGGTGTAATTTCGTCATTTTTCGCGACTGTGTCAGAATTGGCTAAAATTTGACTGGTTGATCGTAAAACAAAAATTGCGCCGGGGGCAATTTCGTCATTTTTCTCGACTGTGTCGGAATTGGCTGAAATTTGGCAATTTGATATGAAATAAAAATCGCGCCGGGGGCAATTTCGTCATTTCTCTCGACTGTGTCGGAATTGGCTGAAATTTGACAGGTTGATCGGGAACAAAAACCAGGCCAGGGGAAATTTCGTCATTCTTCTCGACAGTGTCGGAATTGGTTGAAATATGGCAGTTTGATCGGAAATAAAAATCGCGCTGGCGGCAATTTTGTCATTTTTCTCGACTGTGTCGGAATTAGCTGAAATTTGGCAGTTTGATCGGAAATAAAAATCGCGCCGGCGGCAATTTCGTCATTTCTCTAGACTGTGCTGGAATGGACTCAAATTTGACAGGTCTATCGGGAACAAAAACTGCGCCGGGGGCAATTTCGTCATTTTTCTCGACTGTGTCGTAATTGACTGAAATATGGCAGTTTGATCTGAAATAAAAATCGCGCCGGGGGTAATTTCGTCATTTTTCTCGACTGTATTGGAATGGGCTCAAATTTGGCAGGTTGATAGGGAACAGAAATAGCACCGGGTGTAATTTCGTCATTTTTCGCGATTGCGTCGGAATTGGCTAAAATTTGACTAGTTGATCGGAAATAAAAATCGCGCCGGGGGCAATTTTGTCATTTTTCTCGACTATGTCGGAATTGGCCGAAATTTGGCTGTTTGATCGGAAATAAAAATCGTGCCGGCGGCAATTTCCTCATTTTTCTCGACTATGTCGGAATGGGCTCAAATTTGACAGGTCTATCGGGAACAAAAATCGCGCCGGGGGCAATTTCGTCATTTTTCTCGACTGCATCGGAATTGGCTGAAATTTGGCAGTTTGATCTTAAATAAAAATCGCGCCGTGGGCAATTTTGTCATTTTTCTCGACTATGTCGGAATGGGCTCAAATTCGACAGGTTTATCGGGAACAAAAACCGTGCCGGGGGCAATTTCGTCACTTTTCACGACTGTATCGGAATTAGCTGAAATTTGGCAGTTTGATCTAAAATAAAGATCGCGCCGGGGGCAATTTCGTCATTTTTCTCGACTGTGCCGGAATGGGCTCAAATTTGACAAGTTGAACGGGAAAAAAATCGCGCCGGGTGTAATTTCGTCATTTTTCGCGACTGTGTCGGAATTGGCTGAAATTTGGCTCTTTGATCGGAATGAAAAATCGCGCCGGGTGTAATTTCGTCATTTTTCGCGACTGTGTCGGAATTGGCTAAAATTTGAATCGTTGATCGTAAAACAAAAACTGCGCCGGTGGCAATTTCGTCATTTTTCTCGACTGTGTCGGAATTGGCGGAAATTTGGCAATTTGATATGAAATAAAAATCGCGCCGGGTGCAATTTCATCATTTTTCTCGACTGTGTCGGAATGGGCTCAAATTTGACGGTTTGATCGGAAACAAAAATCGCGCCGAGGGCAATTTCGTCATTTTTCTCGACTGTGTCGGAATTGGCTGAAATTTGGCTGTTTGATCGGAAAGAAAAATCGCGCCGGCGGCAATTTCGTCATTTTTCTCGACTGTGTCGGAATGGGCTCAAATTTGACAGGTTGATCGGGAACAAAAATCGGGCCAGGGTCAATTTCGTCATTTTTCTCGACAGTGTCGAAATTGGCTGAAATATGGCAGTTTGAACGGAAATAAAAATCGCGCTGGCGGCAATTTCGTCATTTTTCTCGACTATGTCGGAATTAGCTGAAATTTGGCAGTTTGATCGGAAATAAAAATCGCGCTAGCGGCAATTTCGTCATTTTTCTCGACTGTGTTGGAATGGGCTCAAATTTGACAGGTCTATCGGGAACAAAAACCGCGCCGGAGGCAATTTCGTCATTTTTCTCAACTGTGTCGAAATTGGCTGAAATATGGCAGTTTGATCTGAAATAAAAATCGCGCCGGGGGCAATTTCGTCATTTTTCTCGACTGTATCGGAATGGGCTCAAATTTGGCAGGTTGATCGGGAACAGAAATAGCGCCGAGTGTAATTTCGTCATTTTTCGCGACTGCGTCGGAATTGGCTAAAATTTGACTGGTTGATCGGAAATAAAAATCGCGCCGGAGGCAATTTCGTCATTTTTCTCGACTATGTCGGAATTTGCTGAAATTTGGCAGTTTGATCGGAAATAAAAATCGCGCCGGCGGCAATTTCGTCATTTTTCTCTACTGTGTCGGAATGGGCTCAAATTTGACAGGTCTATCGGGAACAAAAACCGCGCCGGGGGCAATTTCGTCATTTTTCTCGACTACATCGGAATTGGCTGAAATTTGGCAGTTTGATCTTAAATAAAAATCGCGCCGTGGGCAATTTCGTCATTTTTCTCGACTGTGTCGGAATGGGCTCAAATTTGACAGGTTTATCGGGAACAAAAACCGCGCCGGGGGCAATTTCGTCACTTTTCACGACTGTATCGGAATTAGCTGAAATTTGGCAGTTTGATCTAAAAGAAAGATCGCGCCGGGGGCAATTTCGTCATTTTTCTCGACTGTGCCGGAATGGGCTCAAATTTGACAAGTTGATCGGGAAAAAAATCTCGCCGGGTGTAATTTCGTCATTTTTCGCGACTGTGTCGAAATTGGCTGAAATTTGGCTGTTTGATCGGAAAGAAAAATCGCGCCGGGGGCAATTTCGTCATTTTTCTCGACTATGTCAGAATTTGCCGAAATTTGGCAGTTTGATCGGAAATAAAAATCTCGCCGGCGGCAATTTCGTCATTTTTCTCGACTGTGTCGGAATGGGCTCAAATTTGACAGGTCTATCGGGAACAAAAACCGCGCCGGGGGCAATTTCGTCATTTTTCTCGACTGTGTCGGAACGGGCTCAAATTTGACAGGTTGATCTGGAAAAAAACAGCGCCGGGTGTAATTTCGTCATTTTTCGCGACTGTGTCGGAATTGGCTGAAATTTGGCAGTTTGATCTTAAATAAAAATCGCGCCGTGGGCAATTTCGTCATTTTTCTCGACTGTGTCGGAACGGGCTCAAATTTGACAGGTTGATCTGGAAAAAAACCGCGCCGGGTGTAATTTCGTCATTTTTCGCGACTGTGTCGGAATTGGCTGAAATTTGGCTGTTTGATCGGAAAGAAAAATCGCGCCGGCGGCAATTTCGTCATGTTTCTCGACTGTGTCGGAATGGGCTCAAATTTGACAGGTTGATCGGGAACAAAAATCGGGCCAGGGGCAATTTCGTCATTTTTCTCAACTGTGTCGGAATTAGCTGAAATTTGGCAGTTTGATCGGAAATAAAAATCGCGCCGGCGGCAATTTCGTCATGTTTCTCGACTGTATCGGAATGGGCTCAAATTTGACAGGTTTATCGAGAACAAAAATCGCGCCGGGTGTAATTTCGTCATTTTTCGCGACTGCGTCGGAATTGGCTAAAATTGACTGGTTGATCGGAAATAAAAATCGCGCCGGGGGCAATTTCGTCATTTTTCTCGACTGTGTCGGAATTGGATGAAATATGGCAGTTTGATCTGAAATAAAAATCGCGCCGGTGGTAATTTCGTCATTTTTCTCGACTGTATTGAAATGGGCTCAAATTTGGCAGGTTGATAGGGAACAGAAATAGCGCCGGGTGTAATTTCGTCATTTTTCGCGACTGCGTCGGAATTGGCTAAAATTGACTGGTTGATCGGAAATAAAAATCGCGCCGGGGGCAATTTCGTCATTTTTCTCGACTGTGTCGGAATTGGATGAAATATGGCAGTTTGATCTGAAATAAAAATCGCGCCGGCGGCAATTTCGTCATTTTTCTCAACTGTGTCGGAATGGGCTCAAATTTGACAGGTCTATCGGGAACAAAAACCGCACCGTGGGCAACATTCGTCATTTTTCTCGACTGCATCGGAATTGGCTGAAATTTAGCAGTTTCATCTTAAATAAAAATCGCGCCGTGAGCAATTTCGTCATTTTTCTCGACTGTGTCGGAATGGGCTCAAATTTGACAGGTTTATCGGGAAAAAAAACCGCGCCGGGGGCAATTTCGTCACTTTTCACGACTGTGTCGGAATTGGCTGAAATTTGGCGGTTTGATCGGAAATAAAAATCGCGCAGGGGGCAATTTCATCATTTCTCTCGACTGTGTCGGAATTGGCTGAAATTTGGCAGTTTGATCTGAAATAAAAATCGCGCCGGGGGCAATTTCGTCATTTTTCTCGACTGTGTCGAAATTGGCTGAAATTTGGCTGTTTGATCGGAAAGAAAAATCGTGCCGACGGCAATTTAGTCATTTTTCTCGACTGTGTCCGAATGGGCTCAAATTTGACAGGTTGATCGGGAACAAAAATCGGGCCAGGGGCAATTTCGACATTTTTCTCGACTGTGTCGAAATTGGCTGAAATATGACAGTTTGATCGGAAATAAAAATCGCGCCGGGGGCAATTTCGTCATTTTTCTCAACTGTGTCGGAATTGGCTGAAATATGGCAGTTTGATCTGAAATAAAAATCGCGCCCCCGTATCGGAATGGGCTCAAAGTTGGCAGGTTGAACGGGAACAGAAATAGCGCCGGGTGTAATTTCGTCATTTTTCGCGACTGTGTCGGAATTGGCTAAAATTTGACTGGTTGATCGGAAAGAAAAATCGCGCTGGGGGCAATTTCGTCATTTTTCTCGACTGTGTCGGAATTGGCTGAAATTTGGCGATTTGATCGGAAAGAAAAATCGCGCCGGGGGCAATTTCGTCATTTTTCGCGACTGTGTCTGAATTGGCTAAAATTTGAATGGTTGATCGAAAACAAAAATCGCTCCGGGGGCCATTTCGTCATTTTTCTCGACTGTGTAGGAATGGGCTCAAATTTGACAGTTTGATTGGAAACAAAAATCGCGCCGGGGGCAATTTCGTCATTTTTCTCGACTGTGTCGGAATTGGCTGAAATTTGGCAGTTGGATCGGAAAGAAAAATCGCGCCGGCGGCAATTTCGTCATTTTTCTCGACTGTGTCGGAATGGGCCCAAATTTGACAGGTTGATCTGGAACAAATATCGCGCCGGGGGCAATTTCGTCATTTTTCTCGACTGTATCGGAATGGGCTCAAATTTGGCAGGTTGATCGGGAACAGAAATAGCGCCGGGTGTAATTACGTCATTTTTCGCGACTGCGTCGGAATTGGCTAAAAATTGACTGGTTGATCGGAAATAAAAATCGCGCCGGGGGCAATTTCGTCATTTTTCTCGA
>NW_019262065.1:0-13676 GCF_002742605.1 Olea europaea var. sylvestris | reverse complement strand
CGGTGGTAATTTCGTCATTTTTCTCGACTGTATTGGAATGGGCTCAAATTTGGCAGGTTGATAGGGAACAGAAATAGCGCCGGGTGTAATTTCGTCATTTTTCGCGACTGCGTCGGAATTGGCTAAAATTGACTGGTTGATCGGAAATAAAAATCGCGCCGGGGGCAATTTCGTCATTTTTCTCGACTATGTCGGAATTGGCTAAAATTTTGCAGTTTGATCGAAAATAAAAATCGCGCCGGCGGCAATTTCGTCATTTTTCTCAACTGTGTCGGAATTGGCTAAAATTTGACTGGTTGATCGTAAAACAAAAACTGCGCCGGGGGCAATTTCGTCATTTTTCTCGACTGTGTCGGAATTGGCTGAAATTTTGCAGTTTGATCGGAAATAAAAATCGCGCCGGGGGCAATTTCGTCATTTTTCTCGACTGTGTCGGAATTGGCTGAAATTTTGCAGTTTGATCGGAAATAAAAATCGCGCCGGGGGCAATTTCGTCATTTTTCTCGACTGTGTCGGAATTGGCTGAAATTTTGCAGTTTGATCGGAAATAAAAATCGCGCCGGGGGCAATTTCGTCATTTTTCTCGACTGTGTCGGAATTGGCTGAAATTTTGCAGTTTGATCGGAAATAAAAATCGCGCCGGGGGCAATTTCGTCATTTTTCTCGACTGTGTCGGAATTGGCTGAAATTTTGCAGTTTGATCGGAAATAAAAATCGCGCCGGGGGCAATTTCGTCATTTTTCTCGACTGTGTCGGAATTGGCTGAAATTTTGCAGTTTGATCGGAAATAAAAATCGCGCCGGGGGCAATTTCGTCATTTTTCTCGACTGTGTCGGAATTGGCTGAAATTTTGCAGTTTGATCGGAAATAAAAATCGCGCCGGGGGCAATTTCGTCATTTTTCTCGACTGTGTCGGAATTGGCTGAAATTTTGCAGTTTGATCGGAAATAAAAATCGCGCCGGGGGCAATTTCGTCATTTTTCTCGACTGTGTCGGAATTGGCTGAAATTTTGCAGTTTGATCGGAAATAAAAATCGCGCCGGGGGCAATTTCGTCATTTTTCTCGACTGTGTCGGAATTGGCTGAAATTTTGCAGTTTGATCGGAAATAAAAATCGCGCCGGGGGCAATTTCGTCATTTTTCTCGACTGTGTCGGAATTGGCTGAAATTTTGCAGTTTGATCGGAAATAAAAATCGCGCCGGGGGCAATTTCGTCATTTTTCTCGACTGTGTCGGAATGGGCTCAAATTTGACGGTTTCATCGGAAACAAAAATCACGCCGGGGGTAATTTCGTCATCTTTCTCGACTGTGTCGGAATTGGCTGAAATTTGGCTGTTTGATCAGAAATAAAAATCGCGCCCCCGTATCGGAATGGGCTCAAAGTTGGCAGGTTGAATGGGAACAGAAATAGCGCCGGGTCTAATTTCGTGTTTTTCGCGACTGCGTCGGAATTGGGTAAAATTTGACTGGTTGATCGGAAAAAAATCGCGCCGGGGGCAATTTCGTAATTTTTCTCGACTGTGTCGGAATTGGCTGAAATTTGGCGGTTTGATCGGAAAGAAAAATCGCGCCGGCGGCAATTTCATCATTTTTCTCGACTGTGTCAGAATGGGCTCAAATTTGACTGGTTGATCGGGAACAAAAATCGTGCCAGGGGCAATTTCGTCATTTTTCTCAACTGTGTCGGAATTGGCTGAAATATGGCAGTTTGATCGGAAATAAAAATCGCGCCGGCAGCAATTTCGTCATTTTTCGCGACTGTGTCGGAATTGGCTGAAATTTGACTGGTTTATCGTAAAACAAAAACTGCGCCGGGGGCAATTTTGTCATTTTTCTCGACTGTGTCGGAATTAACTGAAATTTGGAAGTTTGATCGGAAATAAAAATCGCGCCGGCGGCAATTTCGTCATTTTTCTCGACTGTGTTGAAATGGGCTCAAATTTGACATGTTTATCGAGAACAAAAATCGCGTCGGGTGTAATTTCGTCATTTTTCGCGACTGGGTCGGAATTGGCTAAAATTTGACTGGTTGATCGTAAAACAAAAACTGCGCCGGGGGTAATTTCGTCATTTTTCTCGACTGTGTCGGAATTGGCTGAAATTTGGCCGTTTGATCTGAAATAAAAATCGCGCCGGGGGCAATTTCGTCATTTTTCTCGACTGTGTTGGAATGGGCTCAAATTTGACGGTTTCATCGGAAACAAAAATCAAGCCGGGGATAATTTCGTCATCTTTCTCGACTGTGTCGGAATTGGCTGAAATTTGGCTGTTTGATCAGAAATAAAAATCGCGCCCCCGTATCGGAATGGGCTCAAAGTTGGCAGGTTGAATGGGAACAGAAATAGCGTCGGGTGTAATTTCGTCATTTTTCGCGACTTCGTCGGAATTGGGTTAAATTTGACTGGTTGATCGGAAAAAAAATCGCGCCGGGGGCAATTTCGTCGTTTTTCTCGACTGTGTCGGAATTGGCTGAAATTTGGCGGTTTGATCGGAAAGAAAAATCGCGCCGGCGGCAATTTCGTCATTTTTCTCGACTGTGTCAGAATGGGCTCAAATTTGACTGGTTGATCGGGAACAAAAATCGTGCCAGGGGCAATTTCGTCATTTTTCTCAATTGTGTCGGAATTGGCTGAAATATGGCAGTTTGATCGGAAATAAAAATCGCGCCGGCGGCAATTTCGTCATTTTTCCCGACTGTGTCGGAATTGGCTAAAATTTGACAGGTTTATCGTAAAACAAAAACTGCGCCGGGGGCAGTTTTGTCATTTTTCTCGACTGTGTCGGAATTAACTGAAATTTGGAAGTTTGATCGGAAATAAAAATCGCGCCGGCGGCAATTTCGTCATTTTTCTCGACTGTGTTGAAATGGGCTCAAATTTGACAGGTTTATCGAGAACAAAAATCGCGCCGAGTGTAATTCCGCCATTTTTCGTGACTGTGTCGTAATTGGCTAAAATTTGACTTGTTGATCTGAAACAAAAATCGCGCTGAGGGCAATTTCGTCATTTTTCTCGACTGTGTCGAAATTGGCTGAAATTTGGCAGTTGGATCTGAAATAAAAATCGCGTTGGGGGTAATTTCGTTATTTTTCTCGACTGTGTCGGAATGGGCCCAAATTTGACAGTTTGATCGGAAACAAAAATCGACCCGGGGGCAATTTCGTCATTTTTCTCGACTGTGTCGGAATTGGCTGAAATTTGGCAGTTTGATCGGAAACAAAAATCGCACCGGCGGCAATTTCGTCATTTTTCTCGGGAACAGAAATAGCGCCGGGTGTAATTTCGTCATTTTTCGCGACTGTGTCGGAATTGGCTGAAATATGGCAGTTTGATCTGAAATAAAAATCGCGCCGGGGGCAATCTCGTCATTTTTCTCGACTGTGTCGGAATTGGCTGAAATATGGCAGTTTGACCTGAAATAAAAATCGCGCCCCCGTATCGGAATGGGCTCAAAGTTGGCAGGTTGAACGGGAACAGAAATATGGCAGTTTGATCTGAAATAAAAATCGCGCCGGGGGCAATGTCGCCATTTTTCTCGACTGTGTCGGAATTGGCTGAAATTTGGCAGTTTGATCGGAAATAAAAATCGCGCCGACGGCAATGTCGTCATTTTTCTCGACTGTGTCGGAATTGGCTGAAATTTGGCAGTTTGATCTGAAATAAAAATCGCGCCGGGGGCAATCTCGTCATTTTTCTCGACTGTGTCGGAATTGGCTAAAATTTGACTGGTTGATCGTAAAACAAAAACTGCGCCGGGGGCAATTTCGTCATTTTTAGCGACTGTGTCGGAATTGGCTAATATTTGACAGGTTGATCGGGAACAAAGTCCGCGCCGGGGGCAATTTCGTCATTTTTCGCGACTGTGTCGGAATTGGCTGAAATTTGGCAGTTTGATCTGAAATAAAAATCGCGCCGGGGGCAATCTCGTCATTTTTCTCGACTGTGTCGGAATTGGCTAAAATTTGACTGGTTGATCGTAAAACAAAAACTGCGCCGGGGGCAATTTCGTCATTTTTACCGACTGTGTCGGAATTAGCTGAAATTTGGCAGTTTGATCGGAAATAAAAATCGCGCCGTCGGCAATTTCGTCATTTTTCTCGACTGTGTTGGAATGGGCTCAAATTTGACAGGTCTATCGGGAACAAAAATCGCGCCGGGGGCAATTTCGTCATTTTTCTCGACTGTATCGGAATGGGCTCAAAAATGGCAGTTTGATCGGGAACAAAAACCGCGCCGGGGACAATTTCGTCATTTTTCTCGACTGTGTCGGAATTGGCTGAAATATGGCAGTTTGATCTGAAATAAAAATCGCGCCGGGGGCAATTTCGTCATTTTTTTCAACTGTATCGGAATGGGCTCAAATTTGGTAGGTTGATCGGGAATAGAAATAGCGCCTGGTGTAATTTCGTCATTTTTCGCGACTGCGTCGGAATTGGCTAAAATTTGACAGGTTGATCGGAAATAAAAATCGCGCCGGGGGCAATTTCGTCATTTTTCTCGACTACGTCGGAATTGGCCGAAATTTGGCAGTTTGATCGGAAATAAAAATCGCGCCGTCGGCAATTTCGTCATTTTTCTCGACTGTGTCGGAATGGGCTCAAATTTGACAGGTCTATCGGGAACAAAAATCGCGCCAGGGGCAATTTCGTCATTTTTCTCGACTGCATCGGAATTGGCTGAAATTTGGCAGTTTGATCTTAAATAAAAATCGCGCCGGGGGCAATTTCGTCATTTTTCTCGACTGTCTCGGAATGGGCTCAAATTTGGCAGGTTGATCGGGAACAGAAATAGCGTCGGGTGTAATTTTGTCATTTTTCGCGACTGCGTCGGAATTGGCTAAAATTTGACTGGTTGATCGGAAATAAAAATCGCGCCAGGGGCAATTTCGTCATTTTTCTCGACTATGTCGGAATTGGCCGAAATTTGGCAGTTTCATCGGAAATAAAAATCGCGCCGGTGGCAATTTCGTCATTTTTCTCGACTGTGTCGGAATGGGCTCAAATTTGATAGGTCTATCGGGAACAAAAACCGCGCCGGGGGCAATTTCGTCATTTTTCTCAACTGCATCGAAATTGGCTGAAATTTGGCAGTTTGATCTTAAATAAAAATCGCGCCGTGGGCAATTTCGTCATTTTTCTCGACTGTGTCGGAATGGGCTCAAATTTGACAAGTTTATCGGGAACGAAAACCGTGCCGGGGGCAATTTCGTCACTTTTCACGACTGTATCGGAATTAGCTGAAATTTGGCAGTTTGATCTAAAATAAAAATCGCGCCGGGGCCAATTTCGTCATTTTTCTCGACTGTGCCGGAATTGGCTGAAATTTGGCAGTTGGATCGGAAAGAAAAATCGCGCCGGCGGCACTTTCGTCATTTTTCGCGACTGTGTCTGAATTGGCTAAAATTTAACTGGTTGATAGAAAACAAAAACCGCGTCGGGGGCAATTTCGTCGTTTTTCTCGACTGTGTCGGAATTGGCTGAAATTTGGTAGTTTGATCTGAAATAAAAATCGCGCCGTGGGCAATTTCGTCATTTTCCTCGACAGTGTCGGAATGGGCTCAAATTTGACAGTTTGATCGGAAACAAAAATCGTGCCGGAGGCAATTTCACCATTTTTCTCGACTGTGTCGGAATTGGCTGAAATTTGGCAGTTGGATCGGAAAGAAAAATCGCGCCGTCGGAAATTTCGTAATTTTTCTCGACTGTGTCGGAATGGGCTCAAATTTGACAGGTTGATCGTGACCAAAAACCGCGCCGGGGGCAATTTCGTCATTTTTCTCGACTGTGTCGGAATTGGCTGAAATATGGCAGTTTGATCTGAAATAAAAATCGCGCCGGGGGCAATTTCGTCATTTTTCTCGACTGTATCGGAATGGGCTCAAATTTGGCAGGTTGATCGGGAACAGAAATAGCGCCGGGTGTAATTTCGTCATTTTTCGCGACTGCGTCGGAATTGGCTAAAATTTGACTGGTTGATCTGAAATAAAAATCGCATCGGGGGCAATTTCATCATTTTTCTCGACTATGTCGGAATTGGCCGAAATTTGACAGTTTGATCAGAAATAAAAATCGCGCCGGCGGCAATTTCGTCATTTTTCTCGACTGTGTCGGAATGGGCTCAAATTTGACAGGTCTATCGGGAACAAAAACCGCGCCGGGGGCAATTTCGTCATTTTTCTCGACTGCATCGGAATTGGCTGAAATTTGGCTGTTTGATCTTAAATAAAAATCGCGCTGTGGGCAATTTCGTCATTTTTCTCGACTGTGTCGGAATGGGCTCAAATTTGACAGGTTTATCGGGAACGAAAATCGTGCCGGGGGCATTTTCGTCACTTTTCATGACTGTATCGGAATTAGCTGAAATTTGGCAGTTTGATCTAAAATAAAATCGCGCCGGGGGCAATTTCGTCATTTTTCTCGACTGTGTCGGAATGGGCTCAAATTTGACAGGTTGATCGGGCAAAAAAATCGCACCGGGTGTAATTTCGTCATTTTTCGCAATTGTGTCGGAATTGGCTAAAATTTGACTGGTTGATCGTAAAACAAAAACTGCGCCGGGGGCAATTTCTTCATTTTTCTCGACTGTGTCGGAATTGGCTGAAATTTGGCAGTTTGATCTGAAATAAAAATCGCGCCGGGGGCAATTTCGTCAATTTTCTCGACTGTGTCGGAATGGGCTCAAATTTGACGGTTTGATCGGAAACAAAAATCGTGCCGGGGGCAATTTCGACATCTTTCTCGACTGTGTCGGAATTGGCTGAAGTTTGGCTGTTTGATTTGAAATAAAAATCGCCCCCCCCCCGTATCGGAATGGGCTCAAAGTTGGCGGGTTGAACGGGAACAGAAATAGCGCCGGTGTAATTTCGTCATTTTTCGCGACTGCGTCGGAATTGGCTAAAATTTGATTGGTTGATCGGAAATAAAAATCGCGCCGGGGGCAATTTCGTCATTTTTCTGGACTGTGTCGGAATTGGCTGAAATTTGGCGGTTTGATCGGAAAAAAAAAAATCGCGCCGGGGCAATTTCGTCATGTTTCGCGACTGTGTCTGAATTGGCTAAAATTTGACGGGTTGATCGAAAACAAAAACCACGCCGGGGGCAATTTCGTCATTTTTCTCGACTGTGTCGGAATTGGCTGAAATTTAGCAGTTGGATCGGAAAGAAAAATTGCGCCGGCGGCAATTTCGTCATTTTTCTCGACTGTGTTGGAATGGGCTCAAATTTGACAGGTTTATCGGGAACAAAAATCGCGCCGGGTGTAATTTCGTCATTTTTCGTGACTGTGTCGGAATTGGCTAAAATTTAACTTTTTGATCGGAAAAAAAAACCGCGCCGAGGGCAATTTCGTCATTTTTCTCGACTGTGTCGGAATTGGCTGAAATTTGGCAGTTTGATCTGAAATAAAAATCGCGCCGTGGGCAATTTCGTCATTTTCCTCGTCAGTGTCGGAATGGGATCAAATTTGACAGTTTGAACGTTTTTCTCGACTGTGTCGGAATGGGCTCAAATTTAACTGTTTGATCGGAAACAAAAATCGCACCGGGGACAATTTCGTCATTTTTCTCGACTGTGTCGGAATTGGCTGAAATTTGGCAGTTTGATCTGAAATAAAAATCGCGCCGGGGGCAATTTCGTCATTTTTCTCGACTGTGTCGGAATGGGCTCAAATTTAACTGTTTGATCGGAAACAAAAATCGCACCGGGGACAATTTCGTCATTTTTCTCGACTGTGTCGGAATTGGCTGATATTTGGCTGTTTGATCTGAAATAAAAATCGCGCCCCCGTATCGGAATGGGCTAAAAGTTGGCAGGTTGAACGGGAACAGAAATAGCGCCGGGTGTAATTTCGTCATTTTTCGCGACTGCGTCGGAATTGGCTAAAATTTGACTGGTTGATCGGAAATAAAAATCGCGCCGGGGGCAATTTCGTCATTTTTCTCGACTGTGTCGGAATTGGCAGAAATTTTGCGGTTTGATCGGAAAGAAAAATCACGCCGGGGGCAATTTCGTCATTTTTCACGACTATGTCTGAATTGGCTAAAATTTGACTGGTTGATAGAAAACAAAAATCGCGCCGGGGGCAATTTCGTCGTTTTTCTCGACTGTGTCGGAATTGGTTGAAATTTGGCAGTTTGATCTGAAATAAAAATCGCGCCGGGGGCAATTTCGTCATTTTTCTCGACTGTGTCGGAATTGGCTGAAATTTGGCAGTTTGATCTGAAATAAAAATCGCGCCGTGGGCAATTTCGTCATTTTCCTCGACAGTGTCGGAATGGGCTCAAATTTGACAGTTTGATCGGAAACAAAAATCGTGCCGGAGGCAATTTCATCATTTTTCTCGACTGTGTCGGAATTGGCTGAAATTTGAGAGTTGGATCGTAAAGAAAAATCGCGCCGGCGGAAATTTCGTAATTTTTCTCGACTGTGTCGGAATGGGCTCAAATTTGACAGGTTGATCGGGAACAAAAATCGCGCCGGGGGCAATTTCGTCATTTTTCTCGACTGTGTCGGAATTGGCTGAAATATGGCAGTTTGATCTGAAATAAAAATCGCGCCAGGGGCAATTTCGTCATTTTTCTCGACTGTATCGGAATGGGCTCAAATTTGGCAGGTTGATCGGGAACAGAAATAGCGCCGGGTGTAATTTCGTCATTTTTCGCTACTGCGTCGGAATTGGCTAAAATTTGACTGGTTGATCGGAAATAAAGATCGCGTCGGGGGCAATTTCGTCATTTTTCTCGACTATGTCGAAATTGGCCGAAATTTGGTAGTTTGATCAGAAATAAAAATCGCACCGGCGCCCATTTCGTCATTTTTCTCGACTGTGTCGGAATGGGCTCAAATTTGACAGGTCTATCGGGAACAAAAACCGCGCCGGGGGTAATTTTGTCATTTTTCTCGACTATGTCGGAATTGGCCGAAATTTGGTAGTTTGATCAGAAATAAAAATCGCACCGGCGCCCATTTCGTCATTTTTCTCGACTGTGTCGGAATGGGCTCAAATTTGAGAGGTCTATCGGGAACAAAACCCGCGCCGGGGGCAATTTCGTCGTTTTTCGCGACTGTGTCGAAATGGGCTAAAATTTGACTGGTTGATCGGAAATAAAAATCGGGCAGGGGTAAATTTCATCATTTTACGCGACTGTGTCGGAATGGGCTCAAATTTGAGAGGTCTATCGGGAACAAAACCCGCGCCGGGGGCAATTTCGTCGTTTTTCGCGACTGTGTCGAAATGGGCTAAAATTTGACTGGTTGATCGGAAATAAAAATCGGGCAGGGGTAAATTTCATCATTTTACGCGACTGTGTCGGAATTGGCTGAAGTTTGGCTGTTTGATTTGAAATAAAAATCGCGCCCCCGTATCGGAATGGGCTCAAAGTTGGCGGGTTGAACGGGAACAGAGTTAGCGCCGGTGTAATTTCGTCATTTTTCGCGACTGCGTCGGAATTGGCTAAAATTTGACTGGTTGATCAGAAATAAAAATCGCGCCGGGGGCAATTTCGTCATTTTTCTCGACTGTGTCGGAATTGGCTGAAATTTGGCGGTTTGATCGTAAAAAAAAAATCGCGCCGGGGCAATTTCGTCGTTTTTCGCGACTGTGTCTGAATTGGCTAAAATTTGACGAGTTGATCGAAAACAAAAACCACGCCCCGGGCAAATTCGTCATTTTTCTCGACTGTGTCGGAATGGGCTCAAGTTTGACAGTTTGATCGGAAACAAAAATTGCGCCGGGGGCAATTTCGTCATTTTTCTCGACTGTGTCGGAATTGGCTGAAATTTGGCAGTTGGATCGGAAAGAAAAATCGCGCCGGCGGCAATTTCGTCATTTTTCTCGACTGTGTTGGAATGGGCTCAAATTTTAAAGGTTTATCGGGAACAAAAATCGCGCCGGGTGTAATTTCGTCATTTTTCGTGACTGTGTCGAAATTGGCTAAAATTTGACTTGTTGATCGGAAAAAAAAACCGCGCCGGGGGCAATTTCGTCATTTTTCTCGACTGTGTCGAAATTGGTCGAAATTTGGCAGTTGGATCTGAAATAAAATCGCGCCGGGGGCAATTTCGTTATTTTTCTCAACTGTTTTGGGAGGGGGCTCAAATTTGACAGTTTGATCGGAAACAAAAATCGACCCGGGGGCAATTTCGTCATTTTTCTCGACTGTGTCGGAATTGGCTAAAATTTGGCGGTTTGATCGGAAAGAAAAATCGCGCCGGCGGCAATTTCGTCATTTTTCTCGACTGTGTCGGATTGGGCTCAAATTTGACAGGTTGATCGGGAACAAAAACCGCGCCGGGGGCAATTTCGTCAATTTTCTCGACTGTGTCGGAATTGGCTGAAATATGGCAGTTTGATCTGAAATAAAAATCCCGCCCCCGTATCGGAATGGGCTCAAAGTTGGCAGGTTGAACGGGAACAGAAATAGCGCCGGGTGTAATTTCGTCATTTTTCGCGACTGCGTCGGAATTGGCTAAAATTTGACTGGTTGATCGGAAATAAAAATCTCGCCGGGGGCAATTTCGTCATTTTCCTAGACTGTGTCGGAATTGGCTGAAATTTCGCGGTTTGATAAAAAGAAAAATCGCGCCGGGGGCAATTTCGTCATTTTTCTCGACTGTGTCGGAATAGGCTCAAATTTGACGGTTTGATCGGAAACAAAAATCGTACTAGGGGCAATTTCGTCATTTTTCCCGACTGTGTCGGAATTGGCTGAAATTTGACAGTTTAATCGGAAATAAAAATCGCGCCGGCGGCAATGTCGTCATTTTTCTCGACTGTGTCGTAATTGGCTAAAATTTGACTGGTTGATCGTAAAACAAAAACTGCGCCTGGGGCAATTTCGTCATTTTTCTCGACTGTGTTGGAATTAGCTGAAATTTGGTAGTTTGATCGGAAATAAAAATCGCGCCGGCGGCAATTTCGTCATTTTTCTCGACTGTGTTGGAATGGGCTCAAATTTGACAGGTTTATCGGGAACAAAAATCGCGCCGGGTGTAATTTCGTCATTTTTTGCGACTGTGTCGGAATTGGCTAAAATTTGACTTGTTGATCGGAAACAAAAACCGCGCCGGGGGCAATTTCGTCATTTTTCTCGACTGTGTTGGAATTAGCTGAAATTTGGTAGTTTGATCGGAAATAAAAATCGCGCCGGCGGGAATTTCGTCATTTTTCTCGACTGTGTTGGAATTAGCTGAAATTTGGTAGTTTGATCGGAAATAAAAATCGCGCCGGCGGCAATTTCGTCATTTTTCTCGACTGTGTCGGAATTGGCTGAAACTTGGCTGTTTGATCTGAAATAAAAATCGCGCCCCCGTATCGGAATGGGCTCAAAGTTCGTAGGTTGAACAGGAACAGAAATAGCGTCGGGTGTAATTTCGTCATTTTTCGCAACTGCGTCGGAATTGGCTAAAATTTGACTGGTTGATTGGAAATAAAAATCGCGCCGGGGGCAATTTCGTCATTTTTCTCGACTGTGTCGGAATTGGTGAAAATTTGGCGGTTTGATCGGAAAGAAAAATCGCGCCGGGGGCAATTTCGTCATTTTTTGCGACTGTGTCTGAATTGGCAAAAATTTGACTGGTTGATAGAAAACAAAAACCGCGCCGGGGGCAATTTCGTCGTTTTTCTCGACTGTGTCGAAATTGGCTGAAATTTGGCAGTTTGATCTGAAATAAAAATCGCACCGTGGGCAATTTCGTCATTTTCCTCGGCAGTGTCGGAATGGGCTCAAATTTGACAGTTTGATCGGAAACAAAAATCGTGCCGGAGGCAATTTCATCATTTTTCTCGACTGTGTCGGAATTGGCTGAAATATGGCAGTTTGATCTGAAATAAAAATCGCGCCGGGGGCAATTTCGTCATTTTTCGCGACTGCGTCGGAATTGGCTAAAATTCGACTAGTTGATCGGAAATAAAAATCGCGCCGGGGGCAATTTCGTCATTTTTCGCGACTGCGTCGGAATTGGCTAAAATTCGACTAGTTGATCGGAAATAAAAATCGCGCCGGGGGCAATTTCGTCATTTTTCGCGACTGCGTCGGAATTGGCTAAAATTCGACTAGTTGATCGGAAATAAAAATCGCGCCGGGGGCAATTTCGTCATTTTTCGCGACTGCGTCGGAATTGGCTAAAATTCGACTAGTTGATCGGAAATAAAAATCGCGCCGGGGGCAATTTCGTCATTTTTCGCGACTGCGTCGGAATTGGCTAAAATTCGACTAGTTGATCGGAAATAAAAATCGCGCCGGGGGCAATTTCGTCATTTTTCGCGACTGCGTCGGAATTGGCTAAAATTCGACTAGTTGATCGGAAATAAAAATCGCGCCGGGGGCAATTTCGTCATTTTTCGCGACTGCGTCGGAATTGGCTAAAATTCGACTAGTTGATCGGAAATAAAAATCGCGCCGGGGGCAATTTCGTCATTTTTCGCGACTGCGTCGGAATTGGCTAAAATTCGACTAGTTGATCGGAAATAAAAATCGCGCCGGGGGCAATTTCGTCATTTTTCGCGACTGCGTCGGAATTGGCTAAAATTCGACTAGTTGATCGGAAATAAAAATCGCGCCGGGGGCAATTTCGTCATTTTTCGCGACTGCGTCGGAATTGGCTAAAATTCGACTAGTTGATCGGAAATAAAAATCGCGCCGGGGGCAATTTCGTCATTTTTCGCGACTGCGTCGGAATTGGCTAAAATTCGACTAGTTGATCGGAAATAAAAATCGCGCCGGGGGCAATTTCGTCATTTTTCGCGACTGCGTCGGAATTGGCTAAAATTCGACTAGTTGATCGGAAATAAAAATCGCGCCGGGGGCAATTTCGTCATTTTTCGCGACTGCGTCGGAATTGGCTAAAATTCGACTAGTTGATCGGAAATAAAAATCGCGCCGGGGGCAATTTCGTCATTTTTCGCGACTGCGTCGGAATTGGCTAAAATTCGACTAGTTGATCGGAAATAAAAATCGCGCCGGGGGCAATTTCGTCATTTTTCGCGACTGCGTCGGAATTGGCTAAAATTCGACTAGTTGATCGGAAATAAAAATCGCGCCGGGGGCAATTTCGTCATTTTTCGCGACTGCGTCGGAATTGGCTAAAATTCGACTAGTTGATCGGAAATAAAAAGCGCGCCGGGGGCAATTTCGTCATTTTTCTCGACTATGTCGGAATTGACCGAAATTTGGCAGTTTGATCGGAAATAAAAATCGCGCCGGCGGCAATTTCGTCATTTTTCTCGACTGTGTCGGAATTGGCTGAAATATGGCAGTTTGATCCGAAATAAAAATCGCGCCGGGGACAATTTCGTCATTTTTCTCAACTGTATCGGAATGGGCTCAAATTTGGCAGGTTGATCGGGAACAGAAATAGCGCTGGGTGTAATTTCGTCATTTTTCGCGACTGCGTCGGAATTGGCTAAAATTCGATTGGTTGATCGGAAATTAAAATCGCGCTGGGGGCAATTTCGTCATTTTTCTCGACAATGTCGGAATTGGCCGAAATTTGGCAGTTTGATCGGAAATAAAAATCGCGCCGGCGGCAAATTCGTCATTTTTCTCGACTGTGTCGAAATGGGCTCAAATTTGACAAGTCTATCGGGAACAAAAATCGCGTCGGGGTCAATTTCGTCATTTTTCTCGACTGCATCGGAATTGGCTGAAATTTGGCAGTTTGATCTTAAATAAAAATCGC
>NW_019262064.1:0-1009 GCF_002742605.1 Olea europaea var. sylvestris | reverse complement strand
CGACGGTGTCGGAATTGGCCAAAATTTGGCCGGTCGATTAGAAACAGCCCCAGAAATTGGACTCAGGGCAGAGACTCGAGATCTCGGGATTTTAGCCAAATTCCTTCGTTTCGGCCTCCGAATAATTGATTTTGGTATTAATTATGTCAGATTGAAGAAGTGTTGGAATGAAAATTAACAAAACAAAACCGCACGGTGTCGGAATGGACCAAAATTTGGCAGGATGATTAGAAACGGCCCGAGAAGTTGGACTGGGGGCTTGGACCCGAGATCTTGGGATTTTAGCCAAATTACTTCGTTTAGGCCTCCGAATAATTAATTTCCATATTAATTATGTCAGGTTGAAGAAGCATTGGACAGAAAATTAACAAGGAAAAACTGCACCAAGGGCAATTTTGTCAATTGTCGCGACGGTGTCGGAATGGGCCGAAATTTGGTCGGTCGATTGGAAACGGCCCGAGAAATTAGGCTCGACGCGAAATTCTGAGGTCTCAGGATTTTAGCCAAATTCCATCGTTTAGGCCTCCGAATAATTAATTTCCGTGTTAATTATGTCAAGTTTATGAAGTGTTAGACGGAAAATTAACAAAGAAAAACTGAACCAGGGGCAATTTTGTCATGTCGGGGCGGTGACAAAATGGCCGAAATTTGGAAAGTTGATTGGAAAAGGCTCGTGAAATTGGACTTGTGGCGAAGACCCGAGATCTTGGGATTTTAGCCAAAATCCTTCATTTAGGCCTTCGAATAATTAATTTCTGAATTAAATATGTCAGGTTGAAGAAATGTTGGATAGAAAATTAATAAAGCAAAACCGCACCAGGGGCAATTTTATGACTTGTCGCGACGGTGTCGGAATGGGTCGAATTTGGCAGTTTGATTGGAAAAATTGGACTCGGGGTAAAGACTCGCGATCTCAGGATTTTAGTCAAATTCCTTCATTTAGGCCTCTGAATAATTAATTTCCGTATTAATTATGTCAGGTTGAAGAAGTGTTGGACAGAAAATTAAC
>NW_019262063.1:0-1009 GCF_002742605.1 Olea europaea var. sylvestris | reverse complement strand
CCTGCCATAACAATTCAAAACCATAAATTATAATAAAAAAATAAAATATCTCCACAACTTTCATCTTTCTCTCTCCACGTGATTTCTTCCAAACAAAAGTAATAAAAATAATATTTTAATGTTATATCTTCCGGCTTCGATAACTTGGGCTCGACTAACCAAAATTAATTTTTTCTCGAGTCTGAAATGCATCTTTAATTATTATCTATCCAACGAGCCCAATATCCGTATACTTATCATCGTCCCGTCAATATTTATATTTTAATCTAAATATTATTAAAGTTTACTTTATATACACTTTAGTCCCTAAACTTTCAAAACATTAAAAATATAGCATAAATAAAATTTAATTATATTCTATAAAATTTCAGGATATTATAATCTCCCCTCCTTAAATATTTTCGTCCTCGAAAATTTACCTTGGTTAATCGAAAAGTTATGGATACTTGGTTCTAAGCTCTTCTTCTTTCTCCCAAGTTGATTCCTCTCGTCCATGATTTCGCCATTGTACTTTAACCAGTGGAACTCCTCTCTTCCTGAGTTGATGTACCTTTCTTTCCAAAATTACCGTCGGAATTTCTTCATATGATAGATCTTTTTGTACATCCAATGTCTGATAACTTACCACATGATTGGGATCATGAACATATTTTCTGAGCATCGAAACATGGAACACATTATGCACTGCTGCTAGTTCAGGTGGCAAGGCAAGTCTGTAAGCCAAACTACCAATCCTTTCAAGAATTTCGAAAGGTCCGACGAACCATGGTCTCAACTTCCCTTTCTTTCCAAATCTCAATACACCCTTCATTGGTGCTACCTTTAGAAAGACTTTGTCACCTATTTGAAATTCTAAATCCTTTCTTCTACTGTCAACATAGCTTTTCTGTCGATCTTGCGCTGTCTTTATTCTTGCCCTAATATTCTCCACTGCCTCAACTGTTCGCTCAATGATTTCTGGACCCAAAATTCTGTTTTCCCCGACTTCATCCCAATGGATAGGGGATCT
>NW_019262062.1:0-1009 GCF_002742605.1 Olea europaea var. sylvestris | reverse complement strand
GCTCTAAGATCCTGTCATTCTGAGATTGGTTTATAAGATTCCAATAATTTGAGAGCTATGCCGGGATGTTTATTTCCCGCCTTGTCATATGCTTATTCCTGGACTCACGAGATGTTTATTCATCACTTCTCATTATCGTCGAGCCTACCTGTAAGACATCGTCACTGCTAGGCCAGTTTATAAGACTCCGATAGTTTGAGAACTATTCGCAGGATGTTTATTCCCCACATTGCCAGATGCTTATTCTTGGTTTCGCGAGATGTTTATTCCTTTCCTCTCACTATCGTCAAGCTTAGCTGTAAGATTTTGTCATTTTGATAACAGTTTATAAGACTCTAATAATTTGAGAGCTATATGCAGGATGTTTATTCTTTGTCTCCCGAAATGCTTATTCCTTACCACTCACTATCGTCAAGCCCAGTTATAAGACTTCATCTACTTAAGGCCAGCTCACAAGTCTCCGATAGTTTGAAAGAGCTACCAACTCGATATTTTTTCCTTGCTTAGTGAGATGCCTCACAATACAAGATGTTTCATTACAACTGCATTTATCTTCAAAAAGTTTATATTATCCCCTACATGGATTAATCATCTACCATATAGAGAAGCAAGAGGGCATTGGGTGTAAATTCTCTAAGGTTGACATCATATGCCTTCCATGGATAAAGTTAAAGTCATGGGAGAAGCCTCGACATAGATGAACCATCCACCATGTAGAGAAGCGTGGGCATTTAAAAAAAAGCTGAATCTCAAAGGGGGCCGCCTCATAATTCATCGAAGTAGATAGCACATGCCTTCTATGTATAGAAAGAAAATGGGAAAAGCCTCTGCATGAATGAACCATCCACCATGTAGGTAAGCGTAGGCATTTCAACGAAGAACTGGATCCTAAAAGGGACCACATTCTAACATGTTGAAGCGGATAGCACATGCCTCCCACATACAAAAAGTGATGGGAGAAGCCTCTGGATGGATGAACCATCCATCTGCAAAGAAGTATGGGCGCTTC
>NW_019262061.1:0-1009 GCF_002742605.1 Olea europaea var. sylvestris | reverse complement strand
AGGACGTAGATCATTGCATTGGATCAAATCTCCACAACATATCGTTTGGCTTCTATTTCCTTTTACTTTTAGTTTTTACATTTGTTTATTACTTAAATCCTTATATTGTTCTTTGCTTGTTATCGTGTTTGTGGCTATTTGATTAATTGATTCATTTACTTTTGTATTGTTTTAAATCTAGAATTAATTTTCGAAAAAGTTTATATAACCAATTCACCCCCCTCTTGATTGGGTATCCTTGGGTTTTCAATTAGTATCAGAGCAAGGTGCTCACTTTGAAATTAAAGATTTAACAATCTTGAGTAATAGCTAACCACATTTTTCAAAATCTTTTGGGGCAATCTACAAATCGTCCTCCTCTCTTTGATGGTACTAATTATATTTATTGGAAGACTAGATGACTATATTTATTCAATCAATAGATTATAATATTTGGGAAGTTATTGAATTTGGTCCATATGTACCTAAAAAGGTTATTAAAGAGGATGGTAAACCGGATCAAATAATTCCTAAACCTAGAGAAGAATATAGTGAAGTAGATAAGCAAAAATTGTCTTTAAATGCTAGAGCAAAAAATATACTTTATTGTGTTTTAGATATGAATGAATTTAATTGTATTAGTACATGTGATTCCACCTATGATATTTGGCATGCTTTAGAAGTTACTCATGTTGGAACTAGCAAAGTGAAAGAAACTAAGATAAAATTTTTAGTTAAAGATTTTGAAAATTTCTTTAGAAAATAAAATGAACCGATTGTTGACATGAATACTCGTTTTATCGATATTATTAATAGTCTCAAAGGCTTTGATCGAAAATTTACTAGCGGTGAACACGTGAGTAAAGTGCTTAGGTCACTCTCGAAAGAATGGGGCCCATTGAGAATGTTGATAGAGAACACCAAAGATATCAAAACTTATCTATTGGAAGAGCTCTATGGAACATTGATGACATATGAGTTAAATCGCACATAGACGAAGGAGAAAACAATGAAAAGCAAAGAAGAAGAA
>NW_019262060.1:696-1009 GCF_002742605.1 Olea europaea var. sylvestris | reverse complement strand
AGTCGAGAAAAATGACTAAATTGCTGCCGGCGCGATTTTTATTTCCGATCAAACTGCCAAATTTCAGCCAATTCCAAAACAGTAGAGAAAAATGCCGAAATTGCCCCCGGCGAGATTTTTTTTTCCGATCAACCTGTTAAATTTGAGCCCATTCCGACACAGTCTGAAAAAATGACGAAATTGCCCCCGACGCGATTTTTATTTCAGTTCAAACTGCCAAATTTTAGCCAATTCTGAAACAGTCGAGAAAAATGACGAAATTGCCCCCGGCGTGATTTTTGTTTCCGATCAACCTGTCAAATTTGAGCCCATT
>NW_019262060.1:0-364 GCF_002742605.1 Olea europaea var. sylvestris | reverse complement strand
CAAATTTTAGCCAATTCCGACACAGTCGAGAAAAATGAAGAAATTACTGTGTCGGAATTGCCACCGGAGCGATTTTTGTTTTCGATCAACCTGTCAAAATTAAGCCCATTCCGACACAGTCGAGAAATATGACGAAATTGCCGCCGGCGCGATTTTTATTTCCGATCAAACTGCCAAATTTCAGCAAGTTCCGACACAGTCGAGAAAAATGACGAAATTGCCCCAGGCGTGATTTTTTTTTTTCCGATCAACCTGTCAAATTTCAGTCAATTCCCACACAGTCGAGAAAAATGATGAAATTGCCCCCGTCGCGATTTTTGTTTCCGATCAACAAGTCAAATTTTAGCCAATTCCGACACAGTCG
>NW_019262059.1:0-1009 GCF_002742605.1 Olea europaea var. sylvestris | reverse complement strand
GTTTTCTTTTTTTTTTTTTTTTTGATATCCAGGTATCCCAGCTTACACTAGACTAAATCCTGGACCCTCAAGACCCTTACCCGTAGAACCTGGGGGGGGTAAATCGCAGGTTATGCCTCAACTGGATCGCAGATTCCCCCCACCGCCTATACACTTCTGCGCACAAGAGATCCTCCTCCAAAGTGATTGCTCCATACCAAATTTTTGGCCGCATGTTCCTACCAGGATTCGAACCTCCATCCTACCGCTGGAAGTAAGACTAATGTTGATTGATCCACAAGTTGAGCTATGCCCCGGGGGCTCATATGTGGTTTACTTGACTTGAAGTTAGAGTGCAGAACTATTAAACTGCTTAAAATGTTTCGTAAATTCAAAAGTTACTTGCAATTTTAACATCTATATTGATGATTTTGTCACGTAGAGACACCTCTATTCATAGAATTAGATAGATTGGGCTCTAAATACTCACTTTTAAAGATTGAAAACTCGTATCCTCATCTCGTGAAATATTAAAGAACCTATTTCAAAATTTTCTATATTTGTTATTATTTATTTATTTGTTTTTTTTTATCTATTTTTATTTAGTTACTGTTTGTTGTAGATTTTTAGATAAAATTAGTGGTTGAAAATTTATGAATATCATAAAATTTGTAGTTAAAATTAATTGTTACTTTTCATTTAAAATTTTAATCAATACCAAATAGGGGCTTAATTATTTACGCACATACAAATATGTCTTCTATTATTTTCATAGGTGAGTAATCAGTTGAGATTTGTTGTCCAATTCTACTACCCATCAAATTAATTCTTCACACATCAATTTAGTGAGTTAGTGGTGAAGTTAATGAGGATAAATTTGAAATAACATGTTAATTATTAATGACATGTCAAGAATTAATTGAATAAATAACCAAATTGGACAGTAAATCTCGACTCGTGAGTACTACCACCTTGAGAGAATTTAGACTTTAAATATTAGAATGGAACACAATTAACTTTTAAAATTTAT
>NW_019262058.1:0-1010 GCF_002742605.1 Olea europaea var. sylvestris | reverse complement strand
TCGCGAAAAATGACGAAATTGCCCCCGGCGCGATTTTTGTTTCCGATGAATTCGTCAAATTTTAACCGATTCCGACATCGTCGTGAAAAATGACGAAATTGCCCCCGGCAAGATTTTTGTTTCCCATGAATCCGTCAAATTTTAGCCGATTCCAACACCGTCGCGAAAAATGACGGAATTGCCCCTGGCGCGATTTTTGTTTCCGATCAATCAGTCAAATTTTAGCCCATTTCGACACCGTCGCGAAAAATGAAGAAATTGCCCTCGGCGCGATTTTTGTATCCGATGAGTCTGTCAAATTTTGGACCATTTCGACACCATCACGAAAAATGACGAAATTGCCCCCGGCGCGATTTTTGTTTCCGATGAATTCGTCAAATTTTAGCCGATTCTTTCATCGTCGCGAAAAATGACGAAATTGCCCCCGGCGCCATTTTTGTTTCCGATGAGTCTGTCAAATTTTGGACCATTTCGACACCGTCACGAAAAATAACGAAATTGCCCCCTGCGCCATTTTTGTTTCCAGTCAACCTGTCAAATTTTAGCCGATTCCGTCATCGTCGCGAAAAATGACGAAATTGCCCCCGGCGCGATTTTTGTTTCCGATGAATCCGTCAAATTTTGGACCATTTCGACACCGTCACGAAAAATAACGAAATTGCCCCCTGCGCCATTTTTGTTTCCAGTCAACCTGTCAAATTTTAGCCGATTCCGTCATCGTCGCGAAAAATGACGAAATTGCCCCCGGCGCCATTTTTGTTTCCGATGAGTCTGTCAAATTTTGGACCATTTCGACACCGTCGCGAAAAATGACGAAATTGCCCCCCGCGCGATTTTTGTTTCCGATGAATCCGTCAAATTTTGGACCATTTCGACATCGTCGCGAAAAATGAAGAAATTGCCCAGGCGCGATTTTTGTTTCCGACGAATCAGTCAAATTTTAGCCCATTTCGACACAGTCGCGAAAAATGACGAAATTGCCTCCGGCGCGATTTTTGTTTCCGATGAGT
>NW_019262057.1:0-1010 GCF_002742605.1 Olea europaea var. sylvestris | reverse complement strand
GATATTCTACATGATCATACAGAAACATATTTGACTAGTAAGCAAGAAAGATGTTCATTATATAAATTAAGGTCATAAGCACGCTCTGGGGTTTTTTGTCGAGTCAAGTTAGACACATTGGCTTGGTGCATAGAGGCTTAAAACTTTTCGTTAAGTGCAAGTTAAGAAAAGACCACAAGCTCGGACATAGCTAAACATTTTGCAATTAGTTCCTTTCATTACATTAGTTAGGATGCGACTAAAAATTAGAGCTTACACTAAGAAATGTGAAAAGCACATAGCTCAAGTCAAGACGATCCATTTAAATAGTCAATAAAATCAGAGATAGCAATGCACAAGCGTTTTACATAACATACTTAGTAACGCTAAAGTTCTTTCAAGCCTACAATGAAATACGATGATAGGAGATGTCCACGATGGCCTCAATGCAATAAAATTCAATTGCTCGATTTAGGTAAGAATTGTAATCTCGATGAATAAGTAGACATCCACTTTCATTTAACTTCTACAGGTATAAATAACCTTACTCAAAACTCGTTTGTTTATAATGTTAAACTAGTGAAAAATTTTACAAGCAAACATTTTGTAAATGATATTTTCTTCTATGAAATAAAAAAAAAAAAAAAAGGTCAAAATAGATCCTAACTTGAGTCAATTGATCTGAAATTGAGTTTTTTATTCCAACCAGGGTCGAATCCAACCTACAAAATGTAGAAATGTTAGAGCATCTCTAATAATAGTGTAAAATTGAATGTAAATTTGCATGTCCTAAATAAATTTTGCATCTTTATTTACATTTTGGATGGATCTAAATCAAAATCCTGCTCCAATTTCATTTCTTCACGTTAAATTTTGTTTTTGCATAATTTTTTTCCTCGTGTTAATATATAAGATTTAAATAGCAGTGCCACTTTTTTTAGTGAAGTTGATCCTATGAGTCGATGTAAAAAAAAGTAAATATTTTTATGTCGAAAATGTAATTTGCATCTCCTTTACAACCTTTTTTTTTT
>NW_019262056.1:0-1010 GCF_002742605.1 Olea europaea var. sylvestris | reverse complement strand
CCTAATTCGATTAGAATCGAGCCAACGAAAAGTGGTTTTCGATTTCATGACAACATCGGGTTTGATCGTCTTTGGCAAATTGCTAGTCTAGTTTGATTGGAATTGACCCGATGAAAAGTGGTTTTTGATTTCATGATAACTTCGAGTTTGATCATTTTCGGTGAATTGCCAGTCTAATTCGATTGGAATCAAGACAACGAAAAGTGATTTCTGATTTCATGATAATTTCGGTTTGTTCATTTTCGGCTAATTGCTAGTCTAATTCGATTGGAATCGAGCCAATGAAAAGTTATTTTTGATTTCGTGATAACTTCGGGTTTGTTCATTGTTGGCAAATTGCTAGTCTAATTCGATTGGAATCAAGACAACGAAAAGTGATTTTTGATTTCATGATAACTTCGGGTTTGTTTTTTTGGGGAATTGCTAGTCTAATTCGATTGGAATCAAGACAACGAAAAGTGATTTTTGATTTCATGATAACTTCGGGTTTGTTTTTTTGGGGAATTGCTAGTCTAATTCGATTGGAATCAAGACAACGAAAAGTGATTTTTGATTTCATGATAACTTCGGGTTTGTTTTTTTGGGGAATTGCTAGTCTAATTCGATTGGAATCAAGACAACGAAAAGTGATTTTTGATTTCATGATAACTTCGGGTTTGTTTTTTTGGGGAATTGCTAGTCTAATTCGATTGGAATCGAGTCAATGAAAAGTGGTTTTTGATCTCATGATAACTTCAGTTCAGATCAATTTCGACGAATTGCCAGTTTAATTCGATTGGAATCGAGCCAATGAAAAGTTATTTTTGATTTCGTGATAACTTCGGGTTTGTTCATTTTTGGCTAATTTCTAGCCTAATTTTATTTGAATCGAGCCAATGAAAAGTGAATTTTCATTTCATGATAACTTCGGGTTTGATCACTTTCGGTAAATTGCTAGTCTAATTCGATTGGAATCGAGGCGATGAAAAGTGGCTTTCGATTTTATGATGACTTAGGGTTTGATCGTTTTC
>NW_019262055.1:0-1010 GCF_002742605.1 Olea europaea var. sylvestris | reverse complement strand
AATTAAAAAAAAAAAAAAAAAAAGGATTTACATGCAATATTATATTATAGTGAAATGTGTGGGTGATAAGAAGAGAGAAAATGAATTATAATTTAATGGAGGCCAAACGGGAGCTAAATAGACCCAATCAATTAAATAGTCGATGCCACATCGGCATATATGGAAACCCTCCGTCTCAGCATGCCACTTAATTTATATGTATGACAATCTTCTACATTACAGATTCGTCATGAGCCCACCCATTCGAGGACCAGGGCATGGAAAGGCTCTTCAGGCTGCTCTCTCAACCGGGATTCTGCAGGTTTTGTTCTCATTATTGTAAAACTACTGCCTGCATCAATGCATATCAGTTAATAGTTATAAATTATATATGGAGTTTATCAAAATGCTACAAAGGCTGGCAACTTACTGCATTAGTTTATCAAAATGCTAGAAAGGCTGGCAATTTACTGCATTAGTTTTACTTTATTATGTTGATCCATAAAACCTATTTTCCCTCGAGAAATTTATACTTGCATATTTATATGCTGGTTTAAAGTACATATACAATTTATCCAGCAGTAGTATGGATTTCTGATTTTCAGGTTATACTTATCTTGATATTACTATATTTATACCTTCTATAGTTAATAAGGTGCTATACATGTTGCAGCTAGTGGGAACTGATCACTGTCCCTTTAATTCTACCCAAAAATCCCTAGGAATTGATGATTTTCGGAAAATACCAAATGGTGTAAACGGTAATAGTGTCCTCTAAAATCTTCCTCTTATTTCGCAATCAGATCAATTTGGCTTGTGTCTGTTTATGGGTTATTTTGGGTATTTACTTACAATCCTCTTGTGTGCCTCTTTTTTTCCTCTAGGTATTGAGGAGAGAATGCATATAGTCTGGGATTCAATGGTGGTACGTTCTCACGTTCTCTTTTTATTGCTTAAAATATATATCTTTCCAAATAGATTCACGGTTTACAAAAAACTCAAACTATCTCCATTTTATCTTCTTCTTCTTT
>NW_019262054.1:21682-24543 GCF_002742605.1 Olea europaea var. sylvestris | reverse complement strand
TCTCCAACAACTGTAGGCAATACCCATTTGTCTTATAGGTGCAATACATAATTATCATACGAGGAAAAGTCTGCAATAAACAATTTAAAATGGATGTGCCTAGAACAAATCTCTAACTATATTTCTCTCATTAGAGGTATGGTGCCTCTCTATGCACTTGTTTTCAACTAGCCTATTTATTAGTTGTTGCACTTGTGTCATTCCAACTTGTTCTTTGAGCTTAAACTTATGACTACATTGTAAACATGTCTCAATGTCTTGACATTAGTGTCATCATTTTGTTTCAATGTGTATATGATTTCCTTCAGTCTCACGTGGTTCTCTTACATGTCTACTAATATTGAATTCTTTTTCCCAGTTGGTCTCCCGGCATATGAATGTCTGTTAAGATTCAATGCAATATCATGATTACTAGCTCCAATGGTTCAACCTGTATATTTGTTAGTATGCTAGAAATGTTGAAAACTTCATTTGATTATAAATGCTTTGGAAACCCTTAGCATGGTCGACCATGGTGCAAAAGTTGTTCCATATCCATATCTCTCCGATTATCCCTTTCTGTCTCCTAGAATAGATGATGGGCATTGTCGTTCCTCTTCTGATTGAGTAGTGATATCCCGAAATGCATATTTGCTTACAAAGTCTCGCCGTATAGTGATTAACTTCTTTCCCCTGCTTCCATCATTGGTGCCATCATATAAGTTATAAATGAACAGTATAATTAAACTCCATTTATAGACATTTAGAACAGATTTTGTACCTTAGAATGATCATTAAGGTCCATGTATTCCCAATCCTTAGAAACTGCATCAGAGTTTTTGGAAATGGCACACTTTTTAATAAGTTGTGTGAAACAAGGACAAATGCACACCAAATTCAAGTATCTCTACACTTTTTCTAATATTTATTTTTAATTGGACTCTCATTGTCTCCTAGAATTATTGTAAACACAATGGAATTGAACAATTTTATGCATGTCAATTAATATTAGAAACAAATAATAAGTAACAAACAAATTAACAACAATTATGACGTGGGAATATGACATTTGAATAGACGCTTAAAAATCATTTAATATCTACAACACTCAGTATAACTAATATAAAATATATGATAATATTGTCATTAATTTTTTTTAAAAAAAATATTTTGTTTTACTACTAATATTTCGTCACAAGATTAATAAGTAAAATACGAAGAGAGCTTCACCTAATAAGCCAAAAAAAATAAAATAAAAATCTACAGTTGATATAAACGCATAAATAATGGATTGTGGGTCATTTTGTGCTCGATCGTGAGGCAACATGGCCATGAGGACCAATCTAAGTGAGCTTCCATTAAAATACCCATACTCAACACATCTAAAGTAGTCAGATTGCCTCGAAATCATGGTGACATCTTACTTTGTTTGCCTAAAATCATGGTGACACCTTACTTTGTTTACCTAACTCTTAATATTATTTTTTTGATGAAGCATTCTACAAATTCAAGTCCAACACCCATAATTCATAAACGTAATATTTAGATTTTTCAGTGCACAACAAGTGGCACCGAATTTACAAATAATTTTATTTAGAACAAAATTTTCAAGGCTAAAGCAGTTGTATTAGTGGGGCCATCTCAATAGAGATTTCGTGCTTTATTTTTCCATTGAATGTGAATGTATATGCCTTACCATCCATCCCAATTAGATTCCAAGCCAAAAATGACACCCAGATTGTAGTCAAAGATCCAATAATCTGACACGGACCAAAGGCAAATAGACAGCCCAAGTTAATATTTAGCAATGACTATAGTCCAATACCCTGGTGTCTTTTCAATTAGTTATGCAGTTGATTATCAATAAGCTTATCCCAAATGCATTAAATTTACATCACTGAACGAATACACTGTTTCTTGTCTTGAATCTGGTACTTCTATGAACCTCCAAAGATGGGCTATCAACTAATATATTTTGCTCCAAAAACACGAGAGAAAACAAAAATAAATGAATAAATAATGAAAAAACATAATGCTTACCTTTTCAAATTCTTCTTCATATATTTCTATGTCTGTATGTATTTTTTCTGATGGCATCTCTTCCATTTTTGTGTCGATTTTAGTTGAAGATGATATTATATAATTATTAGGATTTTAGTTAAATACAAATTCTAAATGAACATAAAAAGGTTCAAAATAATTTAATGAAAATAAATATGAGTGGATGAATTTAGAAAAATATATTTTTATATAATTATATACATGTTTGTTTTACATAATATTAAAAATATCATATAATTATCTTTTTAAAAGTGGATGTATATATAAAAACTGAGAATGTAAATAACGTCACCCTGAATTAAAATCCATATACTATTTAGCATTCCAATAAAATATCGTAATAAAAACTTAACCTGAAAAAAACACATAAAACCTAATAATTTTCAATTTTTATTAATACTGATTCCATTGGTTCTACAATTAAATCCATGTTTCATGTCCATTAAAAAGAGTTTTTTTAGTTGAATAATTAAACTTGTTACTGCTAAAGAACTGCCAAAGAATCTGATCGAGCACAGTTTCCAAAACATTTATGCTCGACGATCGTTCAAAAAGCGCTTGAACATATTTTGCAGAACATTTGTGCTTGACAAACATCCAAAAGATGCTTGAGCGCTAGTCTAGGAGAGGAAAATTCTATTTTTTTATTCCAACTTTTAAACAGTCCTTAAAATCTAGAACTATTAAATACAATTTATATACAACAAAAACTCTTGCATTTGATTATGTGATGACCGAAAACAAAAGGAGAGAAGATTTGAGATTTGAAGAAACTCATTGTTTTCAAAATTCTCTTTTACATTCAAAAATTAAAAAAAAAA
>NW_019262054.1:9843-18291 GCF_002742605.1 Olea europaea var. sylvestris | reverse complement strand
AGTAATTATTACTATAATGTTCTTTCCAAAAATTTCTTGCTTATGAGCTTTGTTGGTTTATAGTTGTCTGTGAGGAATTGAAATTTTTTCATTATTAAGCACTTCGGATTTTATCTTCAATTATGTTTGACTATCTTTTTTCCCATCAAGTTTTTAAATATTCATTTTAAATTTCTGCATAACATATAGAGCTTGTGACACAAAAACTTCTATAAATTGTTTTATTGACATGGTAGGGTGGGCTTGATGGTAGTATAGATCCATGATGGGTCGTGATGGTGCTTTAGGAAGTGAAAAAAGGTGGTAACTTTGGTGGTATGTTTGTTCCAGTGTCAATGGTAGTAGAAATAGGCAACGACAGTGAGTATTCAACATTGATGGTGGTCAAAACAATATTTAGAATGTATATAATATATTGCATGCATTACATGAGTAACAAGATGCATTAGAAAGTGTAATTCTTATTATAAAAATGTAAAAAAGAGATATAAGGATATAATAGTAAAATTTAAGTGAAAACAATTTTTTGGTAATAAAAATGATTGGATGATATTTCGAGAAATAGTTTTTTCTTTTATTTTTATTTAAGTTATTTGTGTAACTTTCCCTTAAAAATAAAAAAGGCATTGGATTGGGTAGAGCTCGCGTTAGGGAATTTGCCTATGCTTTTGAGGGAATGGGTCAATTATCAAGCCCATTAAATGTAAGGGCCATGAATAATTGGGACAACCCAACGATTTTTAAAGCAACATGCTTCCTAGACTAAAGATGAAACTGTTAGTCCACAACCTATAGTCCTCCATTGATAATCTAAGTTGTGCCTTTGACAAAGTTATCAAATCCAACTTGATCGTCGACCCAAAAAAAAAATCATTGGGCCACTGGGTCATTTTTCAATTGATGAGTCAGTACTAAATTGTAGTTTAAAGTTCATCGTCATTTTGAGAGATATAATGATGCTGGAAATTTGCCATCACTAATATACCTTTCACCTTACCCAATCACGCCATGTCACTGGGGCCATTAACATCAACACCTCTTAGTTGACCGATTAATTAGAAGCAATGATTATATGACATCATGCTACCATTACTTGCTGGTAGAGCCGACCTCAGACGCTAATCAAATTCAAGCCAATGACACGCATATTAAGATCATTATTGTAGCCGATTTAACATTGGGCGACCAATTTGCTTGCATTCGATCTATAAATAGGAATGTAATGGTACCCTAGTGACTGAACAAAATGTACTCTTTATACACACTTTGTAGTTACTCCAATCAATACAAAAGCTCTTATCTTTTACTATTTCAGCAATTTACCTCTTACGAATCACCAATTAAGTTAACAAAAATCGACCTAATCATTTTTTTTATGTCAATAGTTTGGCACTAGAAGGAAGGCCCGCCTTGTATAAGTAGTCCATATTTTTCCCATTTAATTCGAAAAAGGAAAATCCATCCTATGTCCTCCATAAAAATATCAATGGACCGTAGTTCGGCCTCTAGGAATCAGTCTCATATCAACATCAGTGAGACCAACATTCTATACAATTTTCAAAGGAGGAACGAATTGACCGGAGGCATTAACCTTCGACTTACCACTATGAAGGAAGATATAGAATGCTGACTATTGTTGCCAATCGGTTGGAACGAAATAAGGCTACCATATCTTTCTTGGATGACACAGGGGTAGAATCACTTGCTGGGGAAAGAAATGGATGACCTCCCACCAAAAGAAGTTTGCACTTCTCAAGAGAAGAGACGTCTAAGAGCAAAATTGATGAAGTAAGGAGCCCTCCTTTATATACGGAGTGAACTACCAAAGAGGCTGGAAATGTGTTTTGTGGGTACTCAATGTTCACTAATGCCTAAGGGTGAGTGAACTCAACAAACTCAAAAGGATCCTACCAAGAAGGATGAAACTAAAATGGGCGCTTTGAGAAAACGTATTGCTAATCTGGAGGCTAAGCATAAAGGCACCATCGAAAAATACCTCATTAATTACTATTCCCCATTCATAGAAAACATGCTGGCCGAGCCATTACCTAAGAAGCTAATAATGCCACAATTCACTGGGTATAAAGGGAAAGGAGACCCCCTCGACCATTTGGACAAATATACATTCATGGATGAAGCTACAAGGAGCCAATACCACTATCATATGCAGGGTTTTTCCCTTAACAATAGGGGATAAGCTTAGAGATGGTTCAGAAGACTACGATGAATATTTATTAGGAATTCAACCGGCCTAGCCACTGTATTCCTAGCTCAGTTCATGGGTTTCAAAGCTAGAACTACACAAAAGGATTGCCTAGTAAGCATAAAGTAGGGATGAAGTGAATCCCTCAAAAGTTATCTCAATAAATTCAACAAATGGCCGATAGAAGTGAAGAAGATCTTCGATGATGTAGCTTTCATGGAAGTCAGATCAGGATTGAGGACTAGAACGAGATTTTGGTGGTCCATGCAAGAAGATGGACAAAAGATTTATCATGAATTCTTGAACTGAGTTGAGAAACATATAACACAGAGGAGGCAACTTCAGATCATAAAGATGGAAAGACAGACCCTTAGTATCTAACTTAGACAAGGGACAAAAAAATCAGATAAAGGTCTTTGCTTAAAAGAAGGAAAGATCAGAGAGAGAATGAACGACTTCGCTCCTATTCGAAGAGGTTCCAAGAATATCAACCCTTGAACACTAAGTTGGAAAGAGTATTCAGACAACTATAAGACAAAGATATCCTTCATAGACCTTCTCCTCAAAAGAAAAACTCGATGGGAACAAACCACATCAAATACTGTAAATATCATAGGTTGGCTAGGAGCTCAAAAAACCTCACTAAGAGCTGAAATTAGAATGCTAATAGGCAAGAACCAATGGATGGAAGGTTGCAAGAGGGAACGCTGTAGAAAAACTAGGGATGTATGCATCTGGAAAAATTATGAAATAAGACGACCTTATACAAAACCTGCTATAACATCGTATACTGAATGGTACGAATTTTTGAAAGAAGACTCTCAGGGAATCCCGCAAGATTAGAGTGATGCTCTGATAATAACCATGCCCGTTGCAAGCGTCCGAATACTCTAAACTCTTTTGGAGAAATGCCTCCAACCTTACTACCAAAAGTCACATAGTTTCATGGGTGAGCTTGTTGAGGCACGATGGCAAATTACTTTGATTGTAGAGTTGATGGACGCTCCCTATTAAAGAAAAACTATTTTTGACTTTGTCTTAGTGACCTACCATCCAGTTACAACACCATTTTAGGTCGACCGATGTTACATGAGTTGAAGGCAATCGATTCAATCTATCATTACTCTATAAGGTTTCGTACTCTATTTTGGGTGGGAATAGTACGTGGAGATTAGGCAAAAGCCAAGTCATGCAATATTGATCTATTTTCAACATGTTTCAAGAAGAACAAAGCAATCACACCTAAAAGAATCATAGCTAAAGAGACCTATAATGACTAACCTACTTCAAATAGGTATCACAGATAAATATTACAAATGATCTGGAGACAGACAATTATTATTCGACGAAAAGGAAACATATCTGCATCATTATCTCGGTATATTGATTGTGGCTCTACCCATAGCTACCGCCTCCATTCCTAAAGTTCTGGTAGATATAGGCAACTCCTTTAACATTCTGTATACCAACATGCTCAAGTGGATGAGAATCCTACTATATTTTCTTCAACTATATTTAAACGTAGTTCTTGGACTGAATGGAGCCCTAACCAAAGCAAAAGAAAGAATTAAACGTAGTTCTTCAACTGAATGGAGCCCTAACCAAAGCAAAAGAAAGAATTAAACGTAGTTCTTCAACTGAATGGAGCCCTAACCAAAGCAAAAGGAAGAATTAAACTTATTGTTGAGGCCAAAGAAGCTCTATGTCGAGCTAGGATCAATGTTGAATTTGTGATGTTTGGCCCCACCTCAGCCTATGATGCTATCATGGGACAATCCCTTACCTTTGACCTATGAGCAATCGTGTTAATGTACCATTATTCTCTTGAGTTTCCTACACCTTTAGGTGTAGGAGAAATTAAGAGCGACAAGGAGATAAATGAGAAATATCGAATGAAGATCTATACCAAGGAAGTACATCTTTTGCTATTCCTGAAGTTTATATGGCCCATGTAGTTGAGGTCGACCTTAGCCTATCGGATCCTCGGATCGAGCACAAAAGGAGAAAAGGAGAGCCTACTGAAGAATTAGACAAAATTCAGGTCAGCCTGAAGACCTATCTAAAGAGCTCAAAAATAGGTCATGAGCTACCACCACTAATAAGTTCCCAGTTGATAGAATTCCTCTAGCAAAATCTCGATGTCTTTGCATAAAGCCATGAAGGTATAGAAAGAATTGACCTTAGAATATCTTATCACAAATTAAAAATCGATCCTTCAATCTGGCAACAAAAAAAAAAAAAAAAACGACATCACCCTCTGAATCCTTGAGGCCAAATATCCAAAATGGATAGCCAACCCTATGTTTTTTGTTAAGAAGAGTAACGGAGATTGAAAAGTGTGCATGGACTTTGCCAACCTTAATAAAGCGTGTTTCAAGAATGGTTTTCCCCACTCTAGAATACATCAAATGATTGATGCCACCTCAGGACATGAGTTACTCAATTTCATGATGCAAAAGTGGAAATAAAGGGAGAGGAGACTTATATAAAGGAAGAAGGCCAATAGGTGTGCTACTAACTATTGGATGCTAAAAATGGGCAAAAAAAATACAAAGTCCAGATTGAATGAATCTAAACTAAGGAATAGAATATCATGCCCCCTAATCTGTGGACACCTGTCACCATAGATCTTGATAGCTGTCCTCCATAAGAATTTGAATATTTGGACATTGGAAGAGTATTTTTAAGGTAGCATGTTTCCCAAGGTAAGCATAGACCTTGGAGGTAATTGTTTTGAGTGATAGTTCCGCAGTCCCGACCAACAACTTGTTAGGAGTAGGAGCATCAAAGCTAGTCCGAACTTCGGCCTCATTGAAATGTATAGATCCTCTCATTAATGATTTGTCACTAAGGCTAGATGTAATACCCTTGAGATCAAGTTGGATTAATAGCCTCATCATTTTTAGAGACATAATGATGTCTAAAATCCGCCATCATTGATACACATTTCACCTTTTCCAATTACACCATGCCACATGTTGCCATTGACATCAACACCTTTTAATCAACCAATCAATTATAAGTAATGAATGTGAATCATTGCAACCTAAGCATTGATAACCTGGTAGAGTCAACCTTAGACACCAATCAAATTTAGGTAATGACCCGCATATTAAGATCAATACTATCGTTGATTTAACCTTGGGTGCTCAATTTACGTGCATTCATTCTATAAATAGGAATGTAATGATCCCTAAATGTACTCCCTCCACAAGCTTTGTAGTTACTCCAATCAATTCAAAGTTCTTTTCTTTTACAATTTCAGCAGTTTTCTTTTTACAAATCACCAATTAAGTTGACAAAAATCGATCGTTTTTTTGACGTCAACGTGACTTAAGTTCACTTGGTGCCATAATGGTTAATGATGTAATATTTTATTTCAAATGCTTAGGTATGAATCTTTGCCTTACAAATTGAATATAAAATTTTGCTTTCAAATTTGTAACTAACTAATATTTTATTTCAAATGCTTAGGTATGAATCTTTGCCTTACAAATTGAATATAAAATTTTGCTTTCAAATTTGTAACTAACTTGTTCCAGTTGAACCGGATCTAATATCTTCTTAACTCTGATGGTTATTGAGCTATCTACTGAATTTTGATCGGTTTATTTGCTAAATGTACGAATTAGAGCAATCGGACTGGCCTACTATTCCATTTATCGGTTCACAGGTCGGTTCGGCCTGATTTTAACAACTGTGGCCTTTCGTGATCCGGGTGGTGGACATTGTGCAAGTAAAAATAGCATTATTGGCCATTTTGAAAAGCAATGTGACAAATTAAGATTTGTCAAATCCAAATGAAAAAAAAGTAATATTTTAAATTTTTAATAAGCACTGTAAACTTCTTTATTAGTATACAAATGAAATTACCTTTTGCTCATTGCTTTAATCTTTGCCACGCGTTTTTTATAACATGATTTATATCGCAAGTGTACGATGTCAAGTTTTGTATATAGTAAAGAACTTAGGATGTTGAACTCATAGGGATCGTAATTCAATTTTTATTGAGTATTATAATTATGTGACTTGTGTTTTATCTAGATGAATGAATACTTGTGATTCAATAGTATTATCTAATCTAAACGGTGTTTTGTTGACGAATTCAAGGAATACAATTTATATGAATAAATCAATATAGGAAAGGCCTAGGGAATGATTTGACCTAACTATCAATTATAATTCAATTAAGTCCACTTATTCTAGTCAATTTTTCTAAGTTTAAAAGCAAAAATCTTAATGTATTTCTCTATCATCTCTTAAGTGCCAACTAGAAATTAGATCTAGATTTCAATTCCAATATTTGTATTCCGAATTAAAATCAACAACTTATCAAGTTATGGGCTAAGCTTCATAGATCATATACTTTCTCTCGAAACTCATAAAATCTACGTTGTGTCAATCCTATGATTCCGCCTAAATTCTCCTCTCTTGAGTGCCAGAATTGATTAGTATCTATTCATTTAATTAGTGGCTAATTAATTGAAAACATTAATTTCATGACATAATTAAACATAAGTGGAAAATCAAATAGAAATAAGTATAACAAAATCAGTTATAATCTCAAGTTCAGCTACATCAAACCGTAGATAATAAATTTTGTTCATGATATAATCCATGGAAATACAAAAATTCATATAAGGGAACGTAGGGAAGAGAATTGAAAAATCTAGGATTGTAGATCTTCAATCTTCTTCTCTTGTTTTTCTTTGCCTTCCTTGATTTTTTTTTGATGTTATGCTCCATTGAATTGCATAATTTACTCCCTTGAATTGTAGGATAAAATAAGTCATTGGAGTCTTGAATGAATTAGGGTTGAGTTGGGCTAAGAAAAAAATCCAAAAACATTACATACTCTTTTCCAGCATAGGTGGCGCCTTGGCGCCACTGTAGCGGCGTTTTGGCGCTGCCTATTTTGTTAGTGGCGCCCAATTTCGGGTGAAAATTCAGCCTGCTCTCAATATTTTTATCATAACTTTTTTTTGTCTGATGTCCGATTGAGGTGATTCAAAACTTGTTAGAAAGATAACTCAAACGGTTACAACTTTGCTTCAGACATCATTCTTCAATTTGATCGTTTGCTATATCAAAAGTGGGTCTCAATACGAGACTAAAATTCCGGAGCATAAATTTTTTGGTTGAAAATTGATTTATGATTACATTTTTACTAAATTTGATTCCTTTGACATATTTCTTCATCCAATTGACTCATAGCACTCTCAGATCTTCATTGCGAGGTTCAACACAATTTTTGATTATTTACATTTTAGTCCCCAAACTTTGGATCTTTTACAATTTGGCCCATTTTCTCTAATTTTGCCAACTTTTGCTCATTTCCTTAAATTTCATTAACCTATATCACAATATCAAAATACACATTAAAACGTTCTAAAACTCGTAGAAATTAACTAAATATCAAGTTTAGATAGTATCTAAAGTATGAGTGAAATATACTCATCAATCTTTTATCTTGAAACTAGTTCATTAGTCTAGATCGAATCTTTAATTTTTTAAGCGATAAGAAATTTTTGAGACCTCTTAACATTTGAGTCTTCTCCAACACAAATAGAGGTTTGGGATCAACATTTTGACATTTTAACTATGCAATCATTGAATTTTAATTACTGACATAATTAAGTTCACATTTTTTCAAGGAGCTACTAAGGGACTCGTTGAGACCCACATAAATCAAATTTTACTAAATAAGCATGCATCAGCCAACTTTACACCTATCGCGCTTAAATTATTAATCTCAACGTGTACAATTGATATCGATATTAAACTTAAGTTCATCTCAAGGAAGGTATTGAGGTTAAAATATTGATGATGCAATTTAATTTACCTTGAGATTCCACTTCCAAAGACAAGTGCAGAGAAAAAAATACACTCGTTAGTTGTTAAATAGCACCACGTGACACGTGCTAGAAAATTAGGTATACAAATGCGACAAAGTAATCACCTTTAAGTTTTAATTTAAAAAAATTATAATTAAAAAAAATGATAATAACAAGTGCATTGCAATCGTTGACCAATAAATAAGACGTCAAATCAAAGGGCTTGGCGTTTGTGTCGCGTAGCGCGCCTTTTAAAACACTACAATAAACGAAACAGCAATAATAACAATTTTATTTCTATTATTTTTTTTTTAAAATTTGGCCAAAATACTTGAAACATTAATCTAGACCGTTGAAGTAATGTTTCAGACTGATCAACGGCCAGAACCACAGCAGATGACATCGCCATTT
>NW_019262054.1:0-2399 GCF_002742605.1 Olea europaea var. sylvestris | reverse complement strand
GCAGAGGAATGTTTGAAGCAAGCAAATGACTTGAGTGGTTTGTTGCTACTCTATTCTTCTTTAGGAGATGCTGAAGGAATAACCCAACTTGCCTCTCTTGCCAAAGAGCATGGGAAAAACAATGTTGCATTCCTCTGTTTATTTATGTCGGGCAAATTGGAGGACTGCCTTCAACTGTTGGTTGAGAGGTAATATTAGTGATCATCTTTGTCTTGCTGTTATACCTATTGATTACTGTGATTATATCATAAATCACAAGTTCTTCCAGCAATCGGATACCTGAAGCTGCATTGATGGCTCGCTCCTATCTTCCCAGTAAGGTGTCAGAAATTGTTGCTCTTTGGAGAAAGGACCTTAATAAGGTTGTCATTTATTGTATCATATTTGCACATGTTTTGAATGTTGGGAGTTGTGGGTTGTGTTAATGATCTTCTGCAGCTGTGTATTTTTCTTCTCTACGTTTTAAGAAAGTAGAAATTAAGGCCAATAGTATAATGGAAGTTGTGATGCAATTATCTGATTCACAACTTCCGAATTTCATTCTCTTTAAAGGTTGATCCTCACTGGTTATTTATTTCACTGTGAAAATAGTATATCTTGTTTCTAGTTTATTAATATGTCAGTTAGAACTAGGAAAACATGATGTTTTCAAGTTCGACCATATCAACATTCTGACATCTATGTTGTCGTTCCAAACTCTAATATTGCATTTGTTCTTGATCCAGTCCTGAGTCTTTGCAGATTTTGAGTACATTTCTTTTCTTGCTCTTCCCCCATTACCCTTCTTATTCTAAAGATTCTAAAAAAAGGTGAAAAACTGTTTATCCTTTTTTTAGGTGGTTGAGTCACAGATATTTGATGTTTGATTGTCTCTAACCTTCTTTTCTACTTTTGATGAGTGTAACTAGAATGCAAAAGTGTTATATCAAGTCATATGGAGTTTAACAATTTAGCTTGAATAGACATGCTGATCCTACTATGGTAAAAAATTGTTTTTGAAAAAAATAAATAATTGGAGTTATGTTAGAACAATTGTCTACAAAAGGCCGTTTATATAAATAAATCGTACATAACAGTAATAGAAGCCACTTCTATTATATAGATTTTGGGAGTTTCTGTTAAATTCTCAAAGTCTTCAGTTATGTGGGAAGATCTTGAGTCGAGAGGTTTATCACAACCAAACATGGCACCCTCACAACCCCCCGTGAACTAGAAATTTTTCCATGCTACATTCTCAATGTATTTTATGAAATTGTACATCTCAGTGTATTGTTTTGTCCTTGGTGTATCCTGGCATAAAAATTACATACATTCAAGCGGCAGATAAAGAACAGGGTTATATACATCTAATCCTGTTAAACCTTCAATTGCATTATGGTGTTGAAACATATATTTTCTTGGATTTTGTTTTGAGTATACTCAAAGACCTTCCTTTCCAGCCTTTTTTTTTGATTTACCTTGAAAAATGAATGCAAGAGATATCATTGTTTAAAAAAATGTTGTACTTTTCTTCATACAAGTGACTAGTATTATGAGCTGTTTGTGCTTTTCTAATAATTAAACAGTGAGGAACTTTTTCATTATTTGACCGGGTCCCACTGTTGAATACAACTTACAGATAAATCCAAAAGCTGCAGAGTCCCTGGCTGATCCGGAAGAGTATCCAAATTTGTTTGAGGATTGGCAAATTGCGGTTGCTGTTGAATCCAGAGTCTCTGGGATGAGGTGTCTTTGTATATCTTTTAGTTGATAAGCTACTTGTGAATAATATGAACAAATTTGTTGTCATTCCATTTCATTTCTCCTGCCTTAAATCTAACTCCATGCATCATAGTGGATCATGTTCATTCCATTTAATTTAGCTTTATTATCTTTCTTGACTTTTTTATTAAATGTTAGTTTATTTTATACTAGCTGTCCTTGCATCTTTTTCTTGGGGGCATGGTCATAAATTGGCATGCTCTGAGTAATCTTTGAAGTTTGGTTATGTTAGGACTTGATATTAAATTCTTCCAATTATTTTGCAGGGGTAATTATCCTCCGGCAGCTGAATATTTACAACATGCGGATAGATCAGTAGCAAGTCTTGTGGAGTCCTTCAGAAACATGCAAATGAATGAAGAACCATTGGAAAATGGAGGCTTGGATCATGAGGTATGTGTATGTTTTTGCCAGCTTTACTGATTTCTATTCAAAACAACCAAGAAGAATGCCCTGCATTTAATTTTGCTACGTTTGATCTCTGCTATTTTTTTAAGTTTTACTTCAGCAAAGCAGCAAGTTAATTTCAAACTGGCAAAGAATAGTGTTACCTTTTACATTTTCCAGATGGTTCCAGACTCTAATGTTCCATACTGTATTTTTTAGACTTTGTATAAGTTTTCTTGTTGGATCTTTAT
>NW_019262053.1:0-1010 GCF_002742605.1 Olea europaea var. sylvestris | reverse complement strand
GAACCGAACGGAACCGAACCCGAACGGTTCCATAATTATATTTGGACCCGACGATTCCATTTACTAGATACCCGAAAATTTTGATTTAGTTCGGTTCTAAAGAACCGACCCACGCCCACCTCTAAGTGTACCCTAACTATCTAGCAACGAGCTAAGTAATAATAACGCCTACATCTCATCTGCAAGCATCATCTGCATGGTAGTCAATTGATTGACTAAGCCTTGAAACTCGCTAGTATCTTCAGTCATACTACGCCTTTCCCTATACTTTAGGTTCACAAGCTTTTTGATTATCACGTCTTTGTTCTTAGATGTGTTCTTCTCAGCCTCCAACTTTTTCCAGATGGCGTCTGCTTTGGTTTTTTCAACGACATGATGAAAAATATTGTGATCGATCCACTATCCGATCATTGCAGCAACTTTCATATATTATATTTCTCAATCTTCATAGCTCAGCTTTTCTAGATTTGTCATGTCTTTGATTGGCTGAAACAGGTCTTTACAATAAAGTAAATCCTATATTTTATGCTTTCGCATAGAATAATTTGAGGAAGTCAATTTGATAATCCCAATTGAGTTTTCATCCATTTTGACACACAAGAATCTATTTTAGCACCGAGCTCTGATATCAGTTGTTGGAAAAAACCCGTCTACTAGTAATGCGAAGCGAAATCACTTTTTCCTTCTTTTGTGTAACAAAATAAGATATTGACAAAGCTTCCATATGAAAAATAATTGGATTACAAGACTCATAATATTAAGAAAAACGAAAATAATTTCTTTGCTAACTAGAGGCACTTAATCTCTCTATTTTTCTTTCTATACGCTCTCTAGTCTTCTCTATTAAAGGCTCTCCAAATTTTTATTTTTTGTGTTACAAGTATGACAAGCTCTTGCCCTATTTATATGCAAATGTTGGATAGAAGAAGACAAATTGAAGTCAACTTCCTTTTCTTGTCAAATTTGTTCATTGGTTGAAAAAGATGATTTGAACTTTACTTACTTTGCAT
>NW_019262052.1:0-1010 GCF_002742605.1 Olea europaea var. sylvestris | reverse complement strand
TTTGATATTAGAGAACTGTCACTCATCTATATATGCAGGGCATTTTGGTGCTTCTAAGACAGCGGCGAAAATTCTCCAATCAGATTTTTACTGGCCCACACTCTTTAAGGATGCGTTTGAATTTGTAAAGAGGTGTGACCGATGTCAGCGCACGAGTAGCATCTCTAGAAGAAATGAGATTCCTTTGAGTAGTATCTTGGAGGTGGAATTATTTGACGTCTGGGGGATCGATTTCATGTGGCCATTCCCACCATCTTTTTCAAATCAATACATTTTAGTGGTGGTGGACTATGTCTCGAAATAGGTTGAAGCGGTTGCATTGCCTACAAATGATGGGAAAGTGGTGATTGAGTTTGTGAAGAAGAATATTTTCACCCGGTTTGGGATACCGAGAGCCATAATCAGTGACGGGGGCACACATTTCTGCAATCGTCAGTTCGAGCGGTTGTTATCAAAATATGGCGTCAAGCACCGCATAGCCACCGCATATCATTCCCAAACCAGCGGACAGTCGAAGTATCCAATAGGCAATTGAAGCGTATTCTGGAAGTCACAGTTAACTCATCACGAAAGGATTGGTCAAAGAAACTGGATGATGCCTTGTGGGCCTAGAGGACTGCATTCAAGACTCCTATAGGAATGTCTCCATATCGATTGGTTTTTGGGAAAGCATGCCATCTACCTCTCGAGATCGAACATCATGCTTACTGGGCAATGAAGAAGTTGAACTTGGATTTGAAGGCTGCAGGTGAAAAACGGCAGTTACAACTGAATGAACTTGATGAACTCAGAATGGAAGCTTATGAGAACTCAAAGATCTAAAAAGAGCGCACCAAGAAATGGCATGACATGCATATCCAGAGGCGTAACTTTAAGGTGGGGCAGAAAGTGCTACTCTACAACTCCAGGCTTAAACTGTTTCCAGAAAAAATTGAGATCGAGATGGTCTGGTCCATATACCATTACACAAGTATTTCCACATGGGGCAATTGAGATCACTCACGACAGTA
>NW_019262051.1:0-1010 GCF_002742605.1 Olea europaea var. sylvestris | reverse complement strand
TTTCCAAAAAGTACTTATGGGCCCAAAACGGACACCGTGTGCAAAAGTTACGCTCAATTCTTCGTATGCCGACAATCCAAGCGCCCCCTATATGCAAGTGCTCATTCTTTCGAAAAATGGCCTAAATCCCTCACACGTCACCATGAAGTCGTCAGTTCAATCCAAAACGGTTGCTACATTTCCAAAAAGTACTTACGGGCCGAAAACGGACACCGTGTGCAAAAGTTACGCTCAATTCTTCGAACGCCTACAATACAAGCGCTCCAAATATGCAAGTACTTATTCTTTCAAAAAATGGTCAAAATCCCTCATACGTCACGACGAAGTAGTGAGTTCAATCCAAAACGGTCGCTACATTTCAAAAAAGTACTTATGGGCCCAAAACGGTCACCGTGTGCAAAAGTTAAGCTTAATTCTTCGAACGCCGACAATCGATGCCTTCCAAATATAAAAGTGCTCATTCTTTTGAAAAATGGCCGAAATCCCGCATACGTCACGACGAAGTAGTGAGTTTAATCCAAAACGGTCGCTACATTTCCAGAAAGTACTTATGGGCCCAAAACGGTCACCGTGTGCAAAAGTTAAGCTTAATTCTTCGAACGCCGACAATCGATGCCTTCCAAATATAAAAGTGCTCATTCTTTTGAAAAATGGCCGAAATCCCGCATACGTCACGACGAAGTAGTGAGTTTAATCCAAAACGGTCGCTACATTTCCAGAAAGTACTTATGGGCCCAAAACGGTCACCGTGTGCAAAAGTTAAGCTTAATTCTTCGAACGCCGACAATCGATGCCTTCCAAATATAAAAGTGCTCATTCTTTTGAAAAATGGCCGAAATCCCGCATACGTCACGACGAAGTAGTGAGTTTAATCCAAAACGGTCGCTACATTTCCAGAAAGTACTTAAGCGCCCAAAACGGACACCGTGTGCAAAAGTTACGTTCAATTCTTCGAACGCCGAAAATCGATGCCTTCCAAATATAAAAGTGTTCATTCTTTTGAAAAATGA
>NW_019262050.1:768-1010 GCF_002742605.1 Olea europaea var. sylvestris | reverse complement strand
CGCCGGGGGCAATTTCGTCATTTTTCGCGACGGTGTCGGAATCGGCTAAAATTTGGCTGATTGATGGGAAACAAAAATCGCGCAGGGCGCAATTTCGTCATTTTTCGCGACGGTGTCGGAATCAGCTAAAATTTGACTGATTGATGGGAAATAAAAATCGCTCAGGGGCGAATTTCGCCATTTTACGCGACTGTGTCGGAATGGGCTTAAATTTGGCAGGTTGATCGGATATAAAAATCGCG
>NW_019262050.1:0-690 GCF_002742605.1 Olea europaea var. sylvestris | reverse complement strand
GGTGTCGGAATCGGCTAAAATTTGACGGATTGATGGGAAACAAAAATCGCGCCGAGGGCAATTTCGTCGTTTTTCGCGACGGTGTCGGAATGGGCTCAACTTTGACTGATTGATCGGAAACAAAAATCACGCCAGGGGCAATTTCATTGTTTTTCGCGACGGTGTCGGAATCGGCTAAAATTTGACTGATTGATGGGAAACAAAAAATCACGTCGGGGGCAATTTCGTCATTTTCGCGACGGTGTCGGAATCGGCTAAAATTTGACTGATTGACGGGAAACAAAAATCGCGCAGGGGCAATTTCGTCATTTTTCGTGACGGTGTCGGAATCTGCTAAAATTTGACTGATTGATGGGAAACATAAATCTCGCCGGGGCAATTTCGTCATTTTTCGCGACGGTGTCGAAATCGGCTAAAATTTGATTGATTGATGGGAAACTAAAATCGCACAGGGGCTATTTCGTCATTTTTCGCGATGTTGTCGGAATCGGTTAAAATTTGACTGATTGATGGGAAACAAAAATCGCACCTGGGGCAATTTCGTCTTTTTTTTGCGACGGTGTCGGTATCAGCTAAAATTTGATTGATTGATGGGAAACAAAAATCTCGTCGGGGGCTATTTCGTCAGTTTTCGCGACGGTGTCGAAATCGGCTAAAATTTGACTGATTGATGGGAAACAAAAATCGCGC
>NW_019262049.1:0-1010 GCF_002742605.1 Olea europaea var. sylvestris | reverse complement strand
GGAATGTTTCATCATAATATTATGCTGTCTTTTATCAAAATAGTATTTCTAGACTTATATTGTCAAATTTACCTTAAAAAATTTCCAAAATCATTTATTTTCAACGTGTTTAAAGTTAATAAACATTTGTCATATTTTATTTGCTTTTCAGTTAAAGCACAATTGCTTGTATATCAAACAAGCAGTCAAAAAATCTAAAATTTGCAAAAACAAGTTTAGGAAATAAAATGATAACAAACTGTAACCATGTTGAATGTATAGTTTGCAAAAGTATAACTTCATGTTCTTACTGTTAAGGAGCAAGTCTCTAATCATCTTTCTAACGGAAAAGGTTAATAATGGCAGGAGATTCGTGAACACATTATTCACATTGTCTATAACTGATACATTAATATCGTGCTGTGGTGACAAATTTAGTAGCATATTGTAATATGAGATATAATTTATCGTCTAATCTGTCGTTTACTCAAAACTAAAGTTTAGGAAGTAAAATGAAAACAAATTAAGACTCTGACCATGCCAAATGTATAGCACGCAAGAGGTTAATCTGATGACCTTAATATTAAGGAGCAAGACTTTAATTATCTTTTAACGGAAAAGGTTAATAATAATAGGAGGTTTATTAACACATTATGCACATTGTCAATAACTCATACATTAATATCGTGCTGCAGTGATGAATTTAGTAGTGTATTGTAGTATGAGATGTAATTTATCACCCAATCTGTCATTTACTTTTTGTAGTAGACAATGAAAAATTAATTGAAACCGATGATGGATTTAACATAATTTGTCATCGTCATATGCAATTGACAATTTTCATTATCTATTTTATTATTTTTAAGGTTATTAACATTTAATAGAACACGAAGCAAAAGTATACAGTATTTATAATCATCTTGTAAGGAGAACAAATAATGGTATGCAAAATGTGTACTATAGAGATTTCTCATTTCTTTTTAGATGATCATTTTTATCATTAAACAATCCAATTACCGGAAAAGATTCAA
>NW_019262048.1:0-1010 GCF_002742605.1 Olea europaea var. sylvestris | reverse complement strand
TCCATTGTCTCGATTCCATTCGAACGAGATGAGCAATTCCCCAAAATGAACAAACCCGAAGTTATCATGAAATCAAAAGCTACTTTTCATTGGCTCGATTCCAATCGATTTAGACTGGCAATTTGCTAAAAACGAACAAACCCGAAGTTATCTTGATATGCGAAACCACTTTTCATTGGCTCGATTCCAATCGAATTAGAGTAGTAATTCGCCAAAAATGAACAAACCCATACTTATCGTGAAATCAAAAACCACTTTTCATTGGCTCGATTCCAATCGATTTAGACTAGCAGTTCGCTAAAAACGAACAAACCCGAAGTTATCTTGAAATGAAAAACCACATTTCATTGGCCCAATTCCTATCGAATTAGACGAGCAATTCGCCAAAACGAACAAACCCAAAATTATCATGAAATGAAAAACCACTTTTCATTGGCTCGATTCCAATCGAACTAGACGAGCAATTCGCCAAAATGAACAAACCCAAAGTTATCATGAAATCAAAAGCCACTTTTCATTGGCTAAATTCCAATCGATTTAGACTAGTAATATGCCAAAAATGAACAAACCCGAAGTTATCGTGAAATCAAAAACTACTTTTTATTGGCTTGATTCCAATCGATTTAGACTAGCAATACGCCAAAAATGAACATACCCTAAGGTATCATGAAATCAAAAGCCACTTTTCATTAGCTCGATTCCAATCGAATTAGATAGCAATTCGCCAAAAACGAATAAACCGAAGTTATCATGAAATCAAAAGCCACTTTTCACTTGCACGATTCCAATCGATTTAGACTAGCAATTCGCCAAAAATGAACAAACCCGAAGTTATCATGAAATCAAAAGCCACTTTTCATCGGCTCGATTCCAATCGAATTGGTATAGCAATTCCCCAAAAATGAACAAACCCGAAGTTATCATTATATGAAAAACCTCTTTTCATTGGCTTGATTCCAATCGAATTAGACTAGCAATTCGCCAAAAACAAACAAACCCAAAGTTATCAT
>NW_019262047.1:0-1010 GCF_002742605.1 Olea europaea var. sylvestris | reverse complement strand
GCCCATAACGGCTATATTTTTCATTCTCATTTTTACAAAAATGGGTAACAAAAATGGCTATATGCTTTCACAAACTGACAATAGACATCTCTGAAACTGCACCTAGACCAACTGCTCAACAGAAAATTAGCTTTGAGAGGGCCGTAAAATCGAAGCTATTTATATGGTTATCACATACTAAGTTAAATGATAATCAACATCACAAGTTAACAGACTGCATATCATGTTTCTTAATACCTATCAGTGAAATAGAAGGCTTCTTCTACCCCATCACCATGATGCACATCAATGTCGATGTACAGAACACGGGCATGATGCTTTAAAAGCTCCAAAATGCCCAAAACTAAGTCATTAACGTAACAAAATCCAGACGCTTCACACTTCTTGGCATGGTGCAATCCACCAGCCCAATTTATTGCAATGTCACAAAGCTGGTTGTTCAATCTGCGTGCAGCATCTGCGAGTAAATATTATGTTAAGGTCAGTAAATGTAAGTCAAACTTTTGTGACAGAATCAAAATATGATGGGCTCTTTACCTATTGTTCCACCAGCATAAATTTGGCAGAATTCAAACAGATTCTCAAAAACAGGACAATCTTCTCCAAGATTATCTAATAAAGAAAGAACAATGGGTAGAAATTCAAACTGCTCCAATTATAGTAAAATGAAGGCAATGGGAAAGCTAAAATCATGCAGGAGATTCATATAACCTTGATAAATGTTTACGAGTAAACATTACATACAAATTATCTGTATTTACACTTGGTTTGAATTGTTCTCATGATAATGATATTTTGAACCTTTTCTATCCAAAATCATGAACTTCAAAATCTTAAGACATCATTACTAAATCAATAATCCAAAATTTAAATTAAAGGCTTCACATATCCTTCAACCAGTTTCTTCTAATTACTTCTAAACCTTCCTAAGATCTTGTCATCCAATCTATTTGTTAAACCAAACTGACCAAACGCCCTAAAAAAATGGCATACAGATGGCTCCACATTTA
>NW_019262046.1:0-1010 GCF_002742605.1 Olea europaea var. sylvestris | reverse complement strand
AAAAATCCAAAAAATTAATATTGACCGTGTAGCATCTTCTCGAATGAGTAATTGTGTGATCGACATAAGATATATTATAGTATATTTGTGTGTATTTCTTTGGAATTGTTTTACTGAATTGAGAAATGATTCCACCTTCTTGTCATGGTAACATCTATCTAAGCTCATATACATGTGCGGCCGAAGTCTTAAAATCTATTCTTCGAGCCTGCATGATATGAAATAAATTTAGATTACGAAAGTTCAATCTTTACTTTTGTCCACGATGTGTTAAAATTATGTTCATTCGATCCAACAAGATATATTTTTAGGGTTGAAGCTTTGCAACTCAAATTCTATTAGGGATAAACAATTGGGTATAGAAGTAATTAGAGCAAAATCCATCAAATATAAATGAGATTAGAGCAAAGATCAAGCAAACCTTAAGGTCGAGAAACAATTGCATTTGAAATTGAAGTTATGAAGATTGAAAATGATGTGGCAGAGCTTCTGAGAAATGAAGAAATTAAACGCTGTTGGAAACTCCGACCACTAAAAAATGAAGAAGAAGAAGGAAAAGTTGGGATATATCGCTCCCCTAAGGCACGTGTTTCCATTGATCCTCTGTTTTGTCTTGGCCACTACATTGTTGGTCGAATGAATCACCGTAGGGAAGCCAATAATTTCCTATCATCACCCACTGACTCCAAGTAATTATACTGCGGCACTACACAAGGCACGCATTTATTCGACGCCCAACGCCAGTGCCAACCCTGACTATAAACGAGGTAGACGATAGCCTAAGGCCCAACTTCGGTGAGGGCCCTAAAAAAACTATTATTTTTTATTTTACATATATTTTTACATGTATAAGACTCCATATTTGAAATTGGTCTAAGGCCCCCAAAATCTCAGAATCGGCCTTGCCCAACATTAAATTCAGTAGTAGGTTCATTCCCATAATATCTTGAATGAATGTGAAGAAAAAAGATATCACATGGATCACTAGAAAAAATCTTTTTTTTTTTTTT
>NW_019262045.1:0-1010 GCF_002742605.1 Olea europaea var. sylvestris | reverse complement strand
CTTTAACTATTATATTTGTGGAATCTAAAGTTTAGATATGGATTATTTGTGAATTGTGAGACATGTGTGATATTAATATCGACTAGAAAAGTACCTGTGATTATATATTTCTTTTCGTTCACAGAGGGGCATTGATCGTGTTTTATACTACACTGGAGGGTCGACTAGGGATGAAGGGGTCTTAATCGTGTACAAATAGTTCGCTGAGGGGCTTTGGCCATGTTCTAGAATTGATTATCAGAAGTCTTTGAGACCCGCTTTCATGCACAAAGAGGGTCAAAGGCCCGTGACAAAAGTGCTTGGCCCGAGAGGCGAATTTCATATTTTAATTAGAAAATACATTTTTGGTAGATCACATGTGATGTAATGTGATGAGATGATGGTATAGATATCAGCTGATGGCTATATTATGAATATGAGATTATATATACAGAGTTATGAGAATCTCTTTTTTTTTTTTTTTTTTTTTTTTTTTTTTTTTGGCTATCATTTTTTTTTTTTTTTTTTTTTTGCTATAATTTTATGAGGCTATCATGTGAATTACTAAACGATATAAACTTGATGTCTATGTATGAGAAAAATGTTTAAATGAGAAAGTATAATTATTTTCGAACTCTTCTACTCACTAAACTATAAACTCATATTTTTCCACGATTTTTCTTATAGGTATTATGGGTCCCTGATAGCTTGAGGAGCCTGGTAGTTTTAGAATTAGAGCCACACGACATATTCAATGATACAATTCATTTTGGTAAAACATGAAGTAATTATTTCGATGATTTTGGCACATATTTTGTAGTAAGTAATAGTCAGCCTTGGTGATGGATCTGGCATCTAATCAGCATCTATCATCCGCGCATGTCAAATTCCTAGTCCACGGTGATTCGAGGTGGGTCATGTCACAATAGAATGTAGCTTTCAACCTGTTGTTACTATCTATGATTTCTTTAGTGCCGTTGTTCAATCAACATAGAAATTTGGTCCACATGTAAATATACCTCACTTCATAT
>NW_019262044.1:0-1010 GCF_002742605.1 Olea europaea var. sylvestris | reverse complement strand
GCGTAACTTTTGCACACGGAGTCCGTTTTGGGCCTATAAGTACGTTTGGAAATGTAGCGACCCTTTCGGATTGAACTCACAACATCGTCGTGGCCTATGAGGGATTTCGGCCATTTTTCGAAAGAATGAGCAATTTTATGTCTGGAAGGCTTGGATGGTCGGCGTACGAAGAATTGAGCGTAGCTTTTGCACACGGTGTCCGTTTTGGGCCCAAAAGTACTTTTTGGAAATATAGCGAACCTTTCGGATTGAACTCACAACTACGTCGTTATCTATGAGGGATTTCGGCCATTTCTCGAAAGAATGAGCAATTTTATGTCTGGAAGGCTTGGATGGTCGGCGTACGAAGAATTGAGCGTAGCTTTTGCACACGGTGTCCGTTTTGGGCCCAAAAGTACTTTTTGGAAATATAGCGACCCTTTCGGATTGAACACACAACTACGTCGTTATCTATGAGGGATTTCGGCCATTTTTCGAAAGAATGAGCAATTTTAGGTCTGGAAGGCTTGGATGGTCGGCGTACGAAGAATTGAGCGTAGCTTTTGTTCACGGTGTCCGTTTTGGGCCCATAAGTACTTTTTGGAAATGTAGCGAACCTTTCGTATTGAACTCACATCTACGTCGTGACCTATGAGGGATTTCGGCCATTTCTCGAAAGAATGAGCAATTTTAGGTCTGGAAGTCTTGGATAGTCGGCGTACGAAGAATTGAGCGTAACTTTTGCACACGGTGTCCGTTTTGGGCCCATAAGTACTTTTTGGAAATGTAGCGACCCTTTCGAATTGAACTCACAACTTCGTCGTGACCTATGAGGGATTTCGGCCATTTTTCAAAAGAATGAGCAATTTTATGTTTGGAAGGCTTGGATGGTCGGCGTACGAAGAATTTAGCGTAGCTTTTGCTCACGGTGTCCGTTTTGGGCCCAATAGTACTTTTTGGAAATATAGCGAACCTTTCGGATTGACCTCACAACTACGTCGTGATCTATGAGGGATTTCGGCCATTTCTCG
>NW_019262043.1:0-24562 GCF_002742605.1 Olea europaea var. sylvestris | reverse complement strand
TGTCCGTTTTGGGCCCATAAGTACTTTTTGGAAATGTAGCGACCGTTTTGGATTGAACTCACTACTTCGTCGTGATGTATGAGTGATTTTAGCCATTTTTTGGAAAGAGTGAGCAGTTTTAGTTTGGAAGGCTTGGATAGTCGGCGTACGAGGAATTGAGCGTAACTTTTGCACACGGTGTCCGTTTTGGACCCATAAGTACTTTTTGGAAATGTACCGACGTTTTGGATTGAACTCACAACTTCGTCGTGACCTATAAGGGATTTCGGCCATTTTTCGAAAGAATGGGCAATTTTATGTTTGGAATGCTTGGATAGTCGGCGTACAAAGAATTGAGCGTAACTTTTGCACACGGTGTCCGTTTTTGGCACGTAAGTACTTTTTGGAAATGTAGCGACCCTTTTGGATTGAGCTCACAACTTCATCATGACCTATAAGGGATTTCGGCCATTTTTCAAAAGAATGAGCAATTTTATGTTTGGAAGGCTTGGATAGTTGGCGTACGAAGAATTGAGCGTAACTTTTGCACACGGTGTCCGTTTTTAGCCCATAAGTACTTTTTGAAAATGTAGCGACACTTTTGGATTGAACTCACAACTTCGTCGTGACGTATGATGGATTTCGACCATTTTTTGAAAGAATTAGCAATTTTATGTTTGGAATGCTTGGATAGTCGGCGTACGAAGAATTGAGCGTAACTTTTGCACACGGTGTCCGTTTTGGGCCCATAAGTACTTTTTGGAAATGTAGCGACCCTTTTGGATTGAACTCACAACTTCATCCTGACCTATAAGGGATTTCGGCCATTTTTCGAAAGAATGAGCAATTTTATATTTGGAAGGCTTGGATAGTCGGCGTACGAAGAATTGAGCGTAACTTTTGCATACGGTGTCCGTTTTGGGCCCATAAGTACTTTTGGGAAATGTAGCGACCCTTTTGGATTGAACTCACAACTTCATCCTGACCTATAAGGGATTTCGGCCATTTTTCGAAAGAATGAGCAATTTTATATTTGGAAGGCTTGGATAGTCGGCGTACGAAGAATTGAGCGTAACTTTTGCATACGGTGTCCGTTTTGGGCCCATAAGTACTTTTGGGAAATGTAGCGACCCTTTTGGATTGAACTCACAACTTCGTCGTGACGTGTGACGGATTTCAGCCATTTTTTGAAAGAATTAGCACTTTTATAGTTGGAGGTCCTGGATAGTCAACGTACGAAGAATTGAGCGTACCTTTTGTACGCGGTGTCCGTTTTGGGCCCATAAGTACTTTTTGGATATGTAGCGACCCTTTTCGATTGAACTCACTACTTAGTCGTGACGTATGAGGGATTTTGGCCATTTTTTGGAAAGAGTGAGCAGTTTTATGTTTGGAAGGCTTGGATAGTCGGCGTACGAAGAATTGAGCGTAACTTTTGCACACGGTGTCCGTTTTGGGCCCATAAGTACTTTTTGGAAATGTAGCGACCCTTTTGGATTGAGCTCACAACTTCATCATGACCTATAAGGGATTTCGGCCATTTTTCAAAAGAATGAGCAATTTTATGTTTGGAAGGCTTGGATAGTCGGCGTACGAAGAATTGAGCGTAACTTTTGCACACGGTGTCCGTTTTTAGCCCATGAGTACTTTTTGAAAATGTAGCGACACTTTTGGATTGAACTCACAACTTCGTCGTGACGTATGACGGATTTCGACCATTTTTTGAAAGAATTAGCGCTTTTATACTTGGAGGGCTTGGATAGTCAGCGTACGAAGAATTGAGCGTACCTTTGGCACACGGTGTCCGTTTCGGGCCCATAAGTACTTTTTGGAAATGTAGCGACCCTTTTGGATTGAACTCACTAATTCGTCATGACGTATGAGGGATTTTGGCCATTTTTTGGAAAGAATGAGCAGTTTTATGTTTGGAAGGCTTGGATAGTCGGCGTACGAAGAATTGAGCGTAACTTTTGCACACGGTGTCCGTTTTGGGCCCATAAGTACTTTTTGGAAATGTAGCGACCCTTTTGAATTGAACTCATGACTTCGTCGTGAGGTAAGACGGATTTCGGCCATCTTTTGAAATAATTAGCACTTTTATATTTGGAGGGCTTGGATAGTCAGCGTACGAAGAATTGAGCGTACCTTTTGCACACGGTGTTCGTTTTGGTCCCATAAGTACTTTTTAGAAATGTAGCGACCCTTTTTGATTGAACTTAATACTTTGTCGTGACGTATGAGGGATTTTGGCCATTTTTTGGAAAGAGTGAGCAGTTTTATGTTTGGAAGGCTTGGATAGTCGGCGTACCAAGAATTGAGCGTAACTTTTGCACATGGTGTCCGTTTTGGGTCCATAAGTACTTTTTGGAAATGTAGCGACCGTTTTGGATTGAACTCACCACTTCGTCGTGACGTACGACGGATTTTAGCCATTTTCTAAATGAATGAGCACTGTTATAATTCGAGGCCTTGGATAGTCAGCGTACGAAAAATTAAGCGTACCTTTTGCACACGGTGTCCGTTTTGGGCCCATTAGTACTTTTTGGAAATGTAGCGACCCTTTTGGATTGAACTCACTCCTTCGTCGTGACGTATGAGGGATTTTGGCCATTTTTTGGAATGAGTGAGAAGTTTTATGTTTGGAAGGCTCGGATAGTCGGCGTACGAAGAATTGAACGTAACTTTTGCACACGGTGTCCGTTTTGGGCCCATAAGTACTTTTTGGAAATGTAGCGACCCTTTTGGATTGAGCTCACAACTTCATCATGACCTATCAGAAATTTCGGTCATTTTTCAAAAGAATGAGCAATTTTATGTTTGGAAGGCTTGGATAGTCGGTGTACGAAGAATTGAGCGTAACTTTTGCACACGGTGTCCGTTTTTAGCCCTTAAGTACTTTTTGAAAATGTAGCGACCCTTTTGGATTGAACTCACTACTTCGTCGTGACGTATAATGGATTTCGGCCATTTTTTGGAAAGAATGAGCAGTTTTATGTTTGGAAGGCTTGGATAGTCGGCGTACGAAGAATTGAGCGTAACTTTTGCACACGGTGTCCGTTTTGGGCCCGTAAGTACTTTTTGGAAATGTAGCGACCCTTTTGAATTGAACTCACAACTTCTTCGTGACGTATGATGGATTTTGGCCATTTTTTGAAAGAATTAGCACTTTTATACTTGGAGGGCTTGGATAGTCAGCGTACGAAGAATTGAGCGTACCTTTTGCACACGGTGTCCGTTTCGGTCCCATAAGTACTTTTTGGAAATGTAGCGACCCTTTTGGATTGAACTCACTACTTTGTCGTGACGTATGAGGGATTTTGGCCATTTTTTGGAAAGAGTGAGCAATTTTGTCTTTGGAAGGCTTGGAAAGTCGGCGTACGAAGAATTGAGCGTAACTTTTGCACACGGTGTCCGTTTTGGGTCCATAAGTACTTTTTGGAAATGTAGCGACCATTTTGGATTGAACTCACCACTTCATCGTGACGTATGATGGATTTCAGCAATTCTCTAAATGAATGAGCACTTTTATACTTGGAGGGCTTGGATTGTCAGCGTACGAAAAATTGAGCGTACCTTTTGCACACGGTGTCCGTTTTGGGCCCATAAGTACTTTTTGGAAATGTAGCGACCTTTTTGGATTGAACTCACTACTTCATCGTGACGTATGAGGGATTTTGGCCAATTTTTGGAAAGGATGAGCGGTTTTATGTTTGGAAGGCTTGGATAGTCGGTGTACGAAGAATTGAGCGTAACTTTTGCACACGGTGTCCGTTTTGGGCCCGTAAGTACTTTTTGGAAATGTAGCGACCCTTTTGAATTGAACTCACGACTTCTTCGTGAGGTATGACGGATTTCGGCCATCATTGGAAAGAATTAGCACTTTTATACTTGGAGGGCTTGGACAGTCAGCGTACGAAAAATTGAGCGTACCTTTTGCACACGGTGTCCGTTTTGGTCACATAAGTACTTTTCAGAAATGTAGCGACCCTTTTGGATTGAACCCACTACTTTGTCATGATGTATGAGGAATTTTGGCCTTTTTTTGGAAAGATTGAGCAGTTTAATGTTTGGAAGGCTTGGATAGTCGGCGTACAAAGAATTGAGCGTAACTTTGGCACACGGTGTCCGTTTTCGGTCCATAAGTACTTTTTAGAAATGTAGCGACCATTTTGGATTGAACTCACCACTTCGTCGTGATGTATGATGGATTTCAGCCATTTTCTAAATGAATGAGCACTTTTATACTTGGAGGGCTTGGATAGTCAGCGTATGAAAAATTGAGCGTACCTTTTGCACACGGTGTCCGTTTTGGGCCCATAAGTACTTTTTGGAAATGTAGCGACCCTTTTGAATTGAACTCACTACTTCATCGTGACGTATGAGGGATTTCAGCCATTTTTTGGAAAGAATGAGCAGTTTTATGTTTGGAAGGCTTGGCTAGTCGGCGTACGAAGAATTGAGCGTAACGTTTGCACACGGTGTCCGTTTTGGGCCCATAAGTACTTTTTGGAAATGTAGCGACCCTTTTGAATTGAACTCACAACTTCGTCGTGACGTATGACGGATTTCAGCCATTTTTTGAAAGAATTAGCACTTTTATACTTGGAGGGCTTGGATAGTCAGCGTACGAAGAATTGAGAGTACCTTTTGCACACGGTGTCCATTTCGATCCCATAAGTACTTTTTGGAAATGTAGCGACCCTTTTGGATTGAACTCACTACTTTGTCGCGACGTATGAGGGATTTTCGCGATTTTTTGGAAAGAGTGAGCAATTTTATGTTTGGAAGGCTTGGAAAGTCGGCGTACAAAGAATTGAGCGTAACTTTTGCACACGGTGTCCGTTTTGGGTCCATAAGTACTTTTTGGAAATGTAGTGACCGTTTTGGATTGAACTCACCACTTCGTCGTGATGTATGACGGATTTCAGCCATTTTCTAAATGAATGAGCACTTTTATACTTGGAGGGCTTGGATAGTCAGCGTACGAAAAATTGAGCGTACCTTTTACACACGGTGTCCGTTTTGGGCCCATTAGTACTTTTTGGAAATGTAGCGACCCTTTTGGATTGAACTCACTACTTCATCATGACGTATGAGGGATTTTGGCCATTTTTTGTAATGAATGAGCACTTTTATGTTTGGAAGGCTTGGATAGTCGGCGTACGAAGAATTGAGCGTAACTTTTGCACACGGTGTCCGTTTTGGGTTCATAAGTTCTTTTTGGAAATGTAGCGACCCTTTTGAATTGAACTCACAACTTCGTCGTGACGTATGATGAATTTCAGCCATTTTTTGAAAGAATTAGCACTTTTATACTTGCAGGGCTTGGATAGTCAGCGTACGAAGAATTGAGCGTACCTTATGCACACGGTGTCCGTTTTGGTCCCATAATTACTTTTTAGAAATGTAGCGACCCTTTTGGATTGAACTCACTACTTTGTCATGACGTATGAGGGATTTTGGCCATTTTTTGGAAAGAGTGAGCAGTTTTATGTTTGGAAGGCTTGGATAGTCGGCGTACAAAGAATTGAGCGTAACTTTTGCACACGGTGTCCGTTTTGGGCCCATAAGTACTTTTTGGAAATGTAGCGACCCTTTTGGATTGAACTCACTACTTCATCGTGACGTATGAGGGATTTTTGCCATTTTTTGGAATGAATGAGTAGTTTTATGTTTGGAAGGCTTGGATAGTCGGCGTACGAAGAATTGAGCGTAACTTTTGCACACGGTGTCCATTTTCGGTCCATAAGTACTTTTTGGAAATGTTGCGACCCTTTTGGATTGAACTCACAACTTCATCGTGACCTATAAGGGATTTCGGCAATTTTTCGAAAGAATGAGCAATTTTATGTTTGGAAGGCTTGGATAGTCGGCGTACAAAGAATTGAGCGTACCTTTTGCACACGGTGTCCGTTTTGGGGCCATAAATACTTTTTGGAAATGTAGCGACCCTTTTGGATTGAACACAAAACTTCGTCATGACGTATGACGAATTTCAGCCATTTTTTGAAAGAAAGATCAATTTTATGTTTGAAGGCTTCGATAGTCGGCGTACGAAGAATTGAGCGTACCTTTTGCACACGGTGTCTATTTTGGGCCCATAAGTACTTTTTGGAACTGTAGCGACCGTTTTGGATTGAACTCAGCACTTCATCGTGACGTATGATGGATGTCGGCCATTTTCTAAAAGAATGAGCACTTTTATACTTGGAGCGCTTGGATAGTCAGCGTACGAAAAATTGAGCGTACCTTTTGCACACGGTGTCTGTTTTGGGCCCATAAGTACTTTTTGGAAATGTAGCGACCCTTTTGGACTGAGCTCACTACTTCGTCGTGACGTATGAGGGATTTTGGCCATTTTTTGGAAAGAGTGAGCAGTTTTGTGTTTGGAAGGCTTGGATAGTCGGCGTACGAAGAATTGAGCGTACCTTTTGCACATGGGTGTCCGTTTTGTGCCCATAAGTACGTTTTGGAAGTGTAGCGACCCTTTTGGATTGAAATCACAACTTCGTCGTGACCTATAAGGGATTTCGGCCATTTTTCGAAAGAATGAGCAATTTAATGTTTGGAAGGCTTGGATAGTCGGCGTACGGAGAATTGAGCGTAACTTTTGCACACGGTGTCCGTTTTGGGCCCATAAGTACTTTTTGGAAATATAGCGACCGTTTTGGATTGAACTCACCACTTCGTAGTGACGTATGACGGATTTCAGCCATTTTCTGAAAGAATTAGCACTTTTATACTTGGAAGGCTTGGATAGTCGGCGTACGAAGAATTGAGCGTAACTTTTGGACACGGTGTGCGTTTTGGGGCCATAAGGACTTTTTGGAAATGTAGCGACCCTTTTGGACTGAGCTCACTACTTCGTCGTGACGTATGACGGATTTCAGCCATTTTCTGAAAGAATTAGCACTTTTATACTTGGAAGGCTTGGATAGTCGGCGTACGAAGAATTGGGCGTACCTTTTGCACACGGTGTCCGTTTTGGGCCCATAAGTACTTTTTGGAAATGTAGCGACCGTTTTGGATTGAACTCACCACTTCGCCATGACGTATGATGGATTTCAGCCATTTTCTAAAAGAATTAACACTTTTATACTTGGAAGGCTTGGATAGTCAGCGTACGAAGAATTGAGCGTACCTTTTGCACACGGTGTCCGTTTTGGGCCCATAAGTACTTTTTCGAAATGTAGCGACCCTTTTGGATTGAACTCACAACTTCGTCGTGACGTACGAGGGATTTCGGCCATTTTTCGAAAGAATGAGCACTTGCGTATTTGGAACGCTTGGAGAGTCGGCGTACGAAGAATTGAGCATACATTTTGCTCACAGTGTCCGTTTTGGGCCCGTAAGTACAATGTAGCGACCCTTTTGGATTGAACTCACAACTTCGTCGTGACGTACGAGGGATTTCGGCCATTTTTCGAAAGAATGAGCAATTTAATGTTTGGAAGGCTTGGATAGTCAGCGTACGAAGAATTGAGCGTACCTTTTGCACACGGTGTCCGTTTTGGGCCCATAAGTACTTTTTGGAAATTTAGCGACCGTTTTGGATTGAACTCACCACTTCGTCGTGACGTATGAAGGATTTCGGCCATTTTTTGAAAGAATTAGCACTTTTATACTTGGAAGGCTTGGATAGTCGGCGTACGAAGAATTGAGCATACATTTTGCTCACAGTGTCCGTTTTGGGCCCGTAAGTACAATGTAGCGACCCTTTTGGATTGAACTCACTACTTCATCGTGACGTATGAGGGATTTTGGCCATTTTTTGGAAAGAGTGAGCAGTTTTATGTTTGGAAGGCTTGGATAGTCGGCGTACGAAGAATTGAGCGTAACTTTTGCACACGGTGTCCGTTTTGGGCCCATAAGTACTTGTTGGAAATGTAGCGACCGTTTTGTATTGAACTCACTATTTCGTCGTAACGTATGAGGGATTTAGGCCTTTTTTTGGAAAGAGTGAGCAGTTTTATGTTTGGAAGGCTTGGATAGTCGGCGTACGAAGAATTGAGCGTAACTTTGCACACGGTATCCGTTTTGGGCCAATAAGTACTTTTTGGAAATGTAGCGACCCTTTTGGATTGAACACAAAACTTCGTCATGACGTATGACGAATTTCAGCCATTTTTTGAAAGAAAGATCAATTTTATGTTTGAAGGCTTCGATAGTCGGCGTACGAAGAATTGAGCGTACCTTTTGCACACGGTGTCTATTTTGGGCCCATAAGTACTTTTTGGAACTGTAGCGACCGTTTTGGATTGAACTCAGCACTTCATCGTGACGTATAATGGATGTCAGCCATTTTCCAAATGAATGAGCACTTTTATACTGGGAGGGCTTGGATAGTCAGCTTACGAAAAATTGAGCGTACCTTTTGCACACGGTGTCCGTTTTGGGCCCATAAGTACTTTTTGGAAATGTAGCGACCCTTTTGGATTGAACTCAGCACTTCGTCGTGACGTATGATGGATGTCAGCCATTTTCCAAATGAATGAGCACTTTTATACTTGAGGGCTTGGATAGTCAGCGTACGAAGAATTGAGCGTACCTTTTGTACACAATGTCCGTTTTGGGCCCGTAAGTACAATGTAGCGACCCTTTTGGATTGAACTCGCTACTTCGTCGTGACGTATGAGGGATTTTGGCCATTTTTTGGAAAGAGTGAGCAGTTTTATGTTTGGAAGGCTTGGATAGTCGGCGTACGAAGAATTGAGCGTAACTTTTGCACATGGTGTCCGTTTTGGGCCCATAAGTACTTGTTGGAAATGTAGCGACCGTTTTGTATTGAACTCACTATTTCGTCGTGACCTATGAGGGATTTTGGCCATTTTTTGGAAAGAGTGAGCAGTTTTATGCTTGGTAGGCTTGGATAGTCGGTGTACGAAGAATTGAGCGTAACTTTTGCACACGGTGTCCATTTTGGGCCCATAAGTACTTTTTGGAAATGTAGCGACCGTTTTGGATTGAACTCACCACTTCATCGTGACGTATGATGGATTTCAGCCATTTTTTGAAAGAAAGATCAATTTTATGTTTGAAGGCTTCGATAGTCGGCGTACGAAGAATTGAGCGTAACTTTTGCACACGGTGTCCATTTTGAGCCCATAAGTACTTTTTGGAAATGTAGCGACCCTTTTGGATTGAACACAAAACTTCGTCATGACGTATGACGAATTTCAGCCATTTTTTGAAAGAAAGATCAATTTTATGTTTGAAGGCTTCGATAGTCGGCGTACGAAGAATTGAACGTACCTTTTGCACACGGTGTCTATTTTGGGCCCATAATTACTTTTTGGAACTGTAGCGACCGTTTTGGATTGAACTCAGCACTTCGTCGTGATGTATGATGGATGTCAGCCATTTTCCAAATGAATGAGCACTTTTATACTTGGAGGGCTTGGATAGTCAGCTTACGAAAAATTGAGCGTACCTTTTGCACACGGTGTCCGTTTTGGGCCCATAAGTACTTTTTGGAAATGTAGCGACCCTTTTGGATTGAACTCACTACTTTGTCATGACGTATGATGGATTTCGGCCATTTTTTGAAAGAATTAGCACTTTTATACCTGGAGGGCTTGGATAGTCAGCGTACGAAGAATTGAGCGTACCTTTTGCACACGGAGTCCGTTTTGGGCCCATAAGTGCTTTTTGGAAATGTAGCGACCCTTTTGGACTGAACTCACTACTTCTTCGTGACGTATGAGGGATTTTGGCCATTTTTTGGAAAGAGTGAGCATTTCTGTGTTTGGAAGGCTTGGATAGTCGGCGTACGAAGAATTGAGCGTACCTTTTGTACAGGGTGTCCGTTTTGGGCCCATAAGTACGTTTTGGAAGTGTAGCGACCCTTTTGGATTGAAATCACAACTTCGTCATGACCTATAAGGGATTTCGGCCATTTTTCGAAAGAATGAGCAATTTAATGTTTGGAAGGCTTGGATACTCGGCGTACGAAGAATTGAGCGTAACTTTTGCACACGTTGTCCGTTTTGGGCCCGTAAGTACTTTTTGGAAATGTAGCGACCGTTTTGGATTGAACTCACCACTTCGTCGTGATGTATGATGGATTCCAGCCATTTTCTGAAAGAATTAGCACTTTTATACTTGGAAGGCTTGGATAGTCGGCGTACGAAGAATTGAGCGTAACTTTTGCACATGGTGTCCGTTTTGGGCCCATAAGTACTTTTTGGAAATGTAGCGACCGTTTTGGATTGAACTCACAACTTCGTCGTGACGTATGACGGATTTCCGCCATTTTCTGAAAGAATTAGCACTTTTATACTTGGAAGGCTTGGATAGTCGGCGTACGAGGAATTGAAGGTACCTTTTGCACATGGTGTCCGTTTTAGGCCCATAAGTACTTTTTTCGTCGTGACGTAAGACGGATTTCGGCCATTTTTTGTAAGAAAGAGCAATTTTATGTTTGAAGGCTTGGATAGTCGGCGCACGAAGAATTGAGCATACCTTTTGCACACAGTGTCCGTTTTGGGCCCATAAGTACTTTTTCGAAATGTAGCGACCCTTTTGGATTGAACACAAAACTTCGCCATGACGTATGATGGATTTCAGCCATTTTTTGAAAGAAAGAGCAATTTTATGTTTGAAGGCTTGGATAGTCGGCGTACGAAGAATTGAGCGTACCTTTTGCACACGGTGTCCATTTCGGGCCCATAAGTACTTTTTGGAAATATAGCGACCATTTTGGATTGAACTCACCACTTCGTCGTGACGTATGACGCATTTTGGCCATTTTCTGAAAGAATTAGCCCTTTTATACTTGGAAGGCTTGGATAGTCGGCGTACGATGAATTGAGCGTAACTTTGGCGCACGGTGTCCGTTTTGGCCCCATATGTAATTTTTGGAAATGTAGCGCCCCTTTTGGATTGAACTCACAACTTCGTCATGACGTATGACGGATTTCGGCCATTTTCTGAAAGAAAGAGCAATTTTATGTTTGAAGGCTTGGATAGTCGGCGTACGGAGAATTGAGCGTACCTTTTGCACAGGGTGTCCGTTTTGGGCCCATAAGTACGTTTTGGAAATGTAGCGACCCTTTTGGATTCAAATCACAACTTCGTCGTGACGTATGACGGATTTCGTCCATTTTTTGAAAGAAAGAGCAATTTTATGTTTGAAGGCTTGGATAGTTGGCGTACGAAGAATTGAGCGTACCTTTTGCACAGGGTGTTCGTTTTGGGCCCATAAGTACGTTTTGGAAATGTAGCGACCCTTTTGGATTGAAATCACACCTTCGTCGTGACGTATAACGGATTTCGGCCATTTTTGGAAAGAATGAGCAATTTTATGTTTGGAAGGCTTGGATAGTCGGCGTACGAAGAATTGAGCGTAACTTTTGCACACGGTGTCCGTTTTGGGCCCATAAGTACCTTTTGGAAATGTAGCGACCGTTTTGGATTAAACTCACCACTTCGTCGTGACGTATGATGGATTTCATCCATTTTCTGAAAGAATTAGCACTTTTATACTTGGAAGGCTTGGATAGTCGGCGTACGAAGAATTGAGCGTACCTTTTGCACACGGTGTCCGTTTTGGGCCCATAAGTACTTTTTGGAAATGTAGCGATCGTTTTGGATTGAACTCACCACTTCGTCGTGACGTATGATGGATTTCAGCCATTTTCTGAAAGAATTAGCACTTTTATACTTGGAAGGCTTCGATAGTCGGCGTACAAAGAATTGAGGGTACCTGTTGCACACGGTGTCCATTTTAGGCCCATAAGTACGTTTTGGAAATGTAGCGACCCTTTTGGATTGAACTCAAAACTTCGTCGTGACGTATGATGGATTTCGGCTATTTTTTGAAAGAAAGAGCAATTTTATGTTTGAAGGCTTGGATAGTCGGCGTACGAAGAATTGAGCGTAACTTTTGCACACGGTGTCCGTTTTGGGCCCATAAGTACTTTTTCGAAATGTAGCGACCCTTTTGGATTGAACACAAAACTTCGCTATGACGTATGATGGATTTCAGCCATTTTTTGAAAGAAAGAGCGATTTTATGATTGAAGGCTTGGATAGTCGGCGTACGAAGAATTGAGCGTACCTTTTGCACACGGTGTCCATTTTGGGCCCATAAGTACTTTTTGGAAATATAGCGACCATTTTGGATTGAACTCACCACTTCGTCGTGACGTATGACGGATTTTGGCCATTTTCTGAAAGAATTAGCACTTTTATACTTGGAAGGCTTGGATAGTCGGCGTACGAAGAATTGAGGGTACCTTTTGCACACGGTGTCCGTTTTAGGCCCATAAGTACTTTTTGGAAATGTAGCGACCCTTTTGGATTGAACTCAAAACTTCGTCGTGACGTATTACGGATTTCATCCATTTTTGGAAAGAAAGAGCAATTTTATATTTGAAGGCTTGGATAGTCGGCGTACGAAGAATTGAGTGTACCTTTTGCACAGGGTGTCCGTTTTGGGCCCATGAGTACGTTTTGGAAATGTAGCGACCTTTTTGGATTCAAATCACAACTTCGTCATGACGTATAACGGATTTTGGCCATTTTTGGAAAGAATGAGCAATTTTATGTTTGGAAGGCTTGGATAGTCGGCGTACGGAGAATTGAGCGTAACTTTTGCACGCGGTGTCCGTTTTGGGCCCATAAGGACTTTTTGGAAATGTAGCGACCGTTTTGGATTGAACTCACCACTTCATCATGACGTATGACGAATTTTGACCATTTTTTGAAAGAATTAGCGCTTTTATACTTGGAAGGCTTGGATAGTCGGCGTACGGAGAATTGAGCGTAACTTTTGCACGCGGTGTCCGTTTTGGGCCCATAAGGACTTTTTGGAAATGTAGCGACCGTTTTGGATTGAACTCACCACTTCATCATGACGTATGACGAATTTTGACCATTTTTTGAAAGAATTAGCGCTTTTATACTTGGAAGGCTTGGATAGTCGGCGTACGGAGAATTGAGCGTAACTTTTGCACGCGGTGTCCGTTTTGGGCCCATAAGGACTTTTTGGAAATGTAGCGACCGTTTTGGATTGAACTCACCACTTCATCATGACGTATGACGAATTTTGACCATTTTTTGAAAGAATTAGCGCTTTTATACTTGGAAGGCTTGGATAGTCGGCGTACGAAGAATTGAGCGTAACCTTTGCACACGGTGTCCGTTTTGGGCCCATGAGTACGTTTTGGAAATGTAGCGACCTTTTTGGATTGAAATCACAACTTCGTCGTGACGTATAACGGATTTCGGCCATTTTTGGAAAGAATGAGCAATTTTATGTTTGGAAGGCCTGGATAGTTGGCGTACGAAAAATTGAGCATAACTTTTGCACACGGTGTCCGTTTTGGGCCCATAAGTACTTTTTGGAAATGTAGCGACCGTTTTGGATTGAACTCACCACTTCGTCGTGACGTATGACGGATTTCAGCCACTTTATGAAAGAATTAGCACTTTTATACTTGGAAGGCTTGGATAGTCGACGTACGAAGAATTGAGCGTACCTTTTGCACACGGTGTCTATTTTGGGCCCATAAGTACTTTTTGGAAATTTAGCGACCGTTTTGGATTGAACTCACCACTTCGTCAGGACGTATGATGGATTTCAGCCATTTTTTGAAAGAAAGAGCGATTTTATGTTTGAAGGCTTGGATAGTCGGCGTACGAAGAATTGAGCGTACCTTTTGCACACGGTGTCCGTTTTGGGCCCATAAGTACATTTTGGAAATGTGGCGACCCTTTTGGATTGAACACAAAACATCGCCATGACGTGTGACGGATTTCAGCCATTTTTTGAAAGAAAGATCAATTTTATGTTTGAAGGCTTGGATAGTCGGCGTACGAAGAATTGAGCGTACCTTTTGCACACTGTGTCCATTTTGGGCCCATAAGTACGTTTTGGAAATGTAGCGAACGTTTTGGATTGAACTCACCACTTCATCGTGACGTATGATGGATTCCGGCCATTTTCTGGAAGAATTAGCACTTTTATACTTGGAAGGCTTGGATAGTCGGCGTACGAAGAATTGAGGGTACCTTTTGTGCACGGTGTCCGTTTTAGGCCCACAAGTACTTTTTGGAAATGTAGCGACCCTTTTGGATTGAACTCAAAAATTCGTTGTGACGTATGACGGATTTCGGCCATTTTTGGAAAGAAAGAGCAATTTTATGTTTGAAGGCTTGGATAGTCGGCGTATGAAGAATTAAGCATACCTTTTGTACAGGGTGTCCGTTTTGGGCCCATAAGTACGTTTTGGAAATGTAGCGACCCTTTTGGATTGAAATCACAACTTCGTCGTGACCTATAAGGGATTTCGGCCATTTTTCGAAAGATTGAGCAATTTTATGTTTGGAAGGCTTGGATAGTCGATGTACGAAGAATTGAGCGTAACCTTTGCACACGGTGTCCGTTTTGGGCCCATAAGTACTTTTTGGAAATGTAGCGACCCTTTTGGATTGAACTCACCACTTCGTCGTGACGTATGACGGATTTTGGCCATTTTTTGAAAGAATTAGCACTCTTATACTTGGAGGGCTTGGATAGTTAGCGTACGAAGAATTGAGCGTAACTTTTGCACACGGTGTCCGTTTTGGGCCCATAAGAACTTTTTGGAAATGTAGCGACCCTTTTGGATTGAACACAAAACTTCGCCATGACGTATGACGGATTTCAGCCATTTTTTGAAAGAATTAGCATTTTTATTCTTGGAGGGCTTCGATAGTCAGCGTACGAAGAATTGAGCGTACCTTTTGCACACGGTGTCCGTTTTGGGCCCATAAGTACATTTTGGAAATGTAGCGACCCTTTTGGATTGAACTCACTACTTCATCGTGACGTATGAGGGATTTTGGCCATTTTTAGGAAAGAGTGAACAGTTTTATGTTTGGAATGCTTGGATAGTCAGCGTACAATGAATTGAGCATAACTTTTGCACAGGGTGTCCGTTTTGGGTCCATAGGTGCTTTTTGGAAATGTAGCGACCGTTTTGGATTGAACTCACCACTTCGTCATGATGTATGATGGATTTCGGCCATTTTCTAAAAGAATGAGCGCTTTTACACCTGGAAGGCTTGGATAGTCGGCGTACGAAGAATTGAGCGTACCTTTTGCACACGGTGTCTATTTTGGGCCCATAAGTACATTTTGGAAATGTAGCGACCGTTTTGGATTGAACTCACCACTTCGTCGTGACGTCGGCGTACGAAGAATTGAGCGTACCTTTTGCACACGGCGTCCGTTTTGGGCCCATACACACGGTGTCTATTTTGGGCCCATAAGTACATTTTGGAAATGTAGCGACCGTTTTGGATTGAACTCACCACTTCGTCGTGACGTCGGCGTACGAAGAATTGAGCGTACCTTTTGCACACGGTGTCTATTTTGGGCCCATAAGTACTTTTTGGAAATTTAGCGACCGTTTTGGATTGAACTCACCACTTCGTCGTGACGTCTGATGGATTTCAGCCATTTTCTGAAAGAATTAGCACTTTTATACTTGGAAGGCTTGGATAGTCGGCGTATGAAGAATTGAACGTACTTTTTGCACACGGTGTCCGTTTTAGGCCCATAAGTACTTTTTGGAAATGTAGCGACCCTTTTGGATTGAACTCAAAACTTCGTCGTGACGTATGACGAATTTCGGCCATTTTTTGAAAGAAATAGCAATTTTATGTTTGAAGGCTTGGATAGTCGGCGTACGAAGAATTGAGCGTAACTTCTGCACACGGTGTCCGTTTTGGCCCCATAAGTACTTTTTGGAAATGTAGCGACCCTTTTGGATTGAACTCAAAACTTCGTCGTGACGTATGACGAATTTCGGCCATTTTTTGAAAGAAATAGCAATTTTATGTTTGAAGGCTTGGATAGTCGGCGTACGAAGAATTGAGCGTAACTTCTGCACACGGTGTCCGTTTTGGCCCCATAAGTACTTTTTGGAAATGTAGCGACCCTTTTGGATTGAACTCACTACTTCATCGTGACGTATGAGGGATTTTGGCCATTTTTTGGAAAGAGTGAGCAATTTTATGTTTGGAAGGCTTGGATAGTCGGCGGACAAATAATTGAGCGTAACTTTTGCACACGGTGTCCATTTTGGGTCCATAAGTACTTTTTGGAAATGTAGCGACCGTTTTGGATTGAACTCACCACTTCGTCGTGACATATGATGGATTTCGGCCATTTTCTAAAAGAATGAGCGCTTTTATACTTGGAATGCTTGGATAGTCGGCGTACGAAGAATTGAGCGTACCTTTTGCACACGGTGTCCGTTTTGGGCCCATAAGTACTTTTTCGAAATATAGCGACCCTTTTGGATTGAACACAAAACTTCGTCATCACTTAAGATGGATTTCAGCCATTTTTTGAATGAAAGAGCAATTTAATGTTTGAAGGCTTGGATAGTCGGCTTACGAAGAATTGAGCGTACCTTTTGCACACGGTGTCTATTTTGGGCCCATAAGTACTTTTTGGAAATTTAGCGACCGGTTTGGATTGAACTCACCACTTTGTCGTGACGTCTGACGGATTTCAGCCATTTTCTGAAAGAATTAGCACTTTTATACTTGGAAGGCTTGGATAGTCGGCGTACGAAGAATTGAGCGTACCTTTTGTACACGGTGTCCGTTTTGGGCCCATAAGTACTTTTTCGAAATGTAGCGACCCTTTTGGATTGAAGACAAAACTTCGTCATGACGTATGACGAATTTCAGCCATTTTTTGAAAGAAAGACTAATTTTATACTTGGAAGGCTTGGATAGTCGGCGTACGAAGAATTGAGCGTACCTTTTTCACACGGTGTCTATTTTGGGCCCATAAGTACTTTTTGGAAATTTAGCGACCGTTTTGGATTGAACTCACCACTTTGTCGTGACGTCTGACGGATTTCAGCCATTTTCTGAAAGAATTAGCACTTTTATACTTGGAAGGCTTGGATAGTCGGCGTACGAAGAATTGAGCGTACCTTTTGCACACGGTGTCCGTTTTAGGCCCATAAGTACTTTTTGGAAATGTAGCGAACCTTTTGGATTGAACTCAAAACTTCGTCGTGACGTATGATGGATTTCGGCCATTTTTTGAAAGAAAGAGCAATTTTATGTTTGAAAGCTTGGATAGTCGGCGTACGAAGAATTGAGCGTACCTTTTCCACACGGTGTCCATTTTGGGCCCATAAGTACTTTTTGGAAATGTAGCGACCGTTTTGGATTGAACTCACCACTTCGTCGTGACGTATGACGGATTTCAGCCATTTTCTGAAAGAATTAGCACTTTTATACTTGGAGGGCTTGGATAGTCAGCGTACGAAGAATTGAGCGTATCTTTTGCACACGGTGTCCGTTTTGGGCCCATAAGTACTTTTTGGAAATGTAGCGACCCTTTTGGATTGAACTCACTACTTCATCGTGACGTATGAGGGATTTTTGCCCTTTTTTTGGAAAGAGTGAGCCGTTTTATGTTTGGAAGGCTTGGATAGTCGACGTACAAAGAATTGAGCGTAACTTTTGCACACGGTGTCCGTTTTGGGTCCATAAGTACTTTTTGGAAGTATAGCGACCCTTTTGGATTGAACTCCCCACTTCATCGTGACGTAAGATGGATTTTGGCCATTTTCCGAAAGAATTAGTACTTTTATACGTGGAAGGCTTGGATAGTCGGCGTATGAGAATTGAGCATACCTTTTGTGCACGGTGTCCGTTTTGGGCCCATAAGTACTTTTTGGAAATGTAGCGACCCTTTTGGATTGAACTCACTACTTCATCGTGATGTATGAGGGATTTTGGCCATTTTTTGGAAAGAGGGCGCAGTTTTATGTTTGGAAGGCTTGGATAGTCGGCGTACGAAGAATTGAACGTAGCTTTTGCACACGGCGTCTGTTTTGGGCCCCTAAGTACTTTTTGGAAGTATAGCGACCCTTTTGGATTGAACTCACAACTTCGTCGTGGCGGATGCGGGATTTCGGCCATTTTTCGAAAGAACGAGCACTTGCATATTTGGAACGCTTGGAGAGTCGGCGTAAGGAGAATTGAGCGTAACTTTTGCACACGGTGTCCGTTTTGGGCCCATAAGTACTTTTTGGAAATGTATCGACCCTTTTAGATTGAACTCACCACTTCATCGTGACGTAAGATGGATTTCGGCCATTTTCCGAAAGAATTAGTACTTTTATACGTGGAAGGCTTGGATAGTCGGCGTACGAGAATTGAGCATACCTTTTGTACACGGTGTCCGTTTTGGGCCCATAAGTACTTTTTGGAAATGTAGCGACCCTTTTGGATTGAACTCACCACTTCATCGTGACGTATGACGAATTTCAGCCATTTTTTGAAAGAATTAGCACTTTTATACTTCGAAGGCTTGGATAGTCGGCGTACGAAGAATTGAGCGTAACTTTTGCACACGGTGTCCGTTTTGGGCCCATAAGTAATTTTCGGAAATGTAGCGACCGTTTTGGATTGAACTCACCACTTCGTCGTGACGGATGACGGATTTCAGCCATTTTCTGAAAGAATTTGTACTTTTATACGTGGAAGGCTTGGATAGTCGGCGTACGAGAATTGAGCATACCTTTTGCACACGGTGTCCGTTTTGGGCCCATAAGTAATTTTCGGAAATGTAGCGACCGTTTTGGATTGAACTCACCACTTCATCGTGACGTATGACGAATTTCAGCCATTTTTTGAAAGAATTAGCACTTTTATACTTCGAAGGCTTGGATAGTCGGCGTACGAAGAATTGAGCGTAACTTTTGCACACGGTGTCCGTTTTGGGCCCATAAGTACTTTTTGGAAATGTATCGACCCTTTTAGATTGAACTCACCACTTCGTTGTGACGTATGATGGATTTCGACCATTTTCCGAAAGAATTAGTACTTTTATACGTGGAAGGCTTGGATAGTCGGCGTACGAGAATTGAGCGTACCTTTTGCACACGGTGTCCGTTTTGGGCCCATAAGTACTTTTTGGAAATGTAGCGACCCTTTTGGATTGAATTCACTACTTCGTCGTGATGTATAAGGGATTTTGGCCATTTTTTGGAAAGAGTGCGCAGTTTTATGATTGGAAGGCTTGGATAGTCGGCGTACGAAGAATTGAGCGTAACCTTTGCACACGGGGTCCGTTTTGGGTCCATAAGTACTTTTTGGGAATGTAGCGACGGTTTTGGATTGAACTCACCACTTCGTCGTGACGTATGAGGGATTTTGGCCATTTTTTGGAAGGAGTGAACAGTTTTATGTTTGGAAGGCTTGGATAGTCGGCGTACGAAGAATTGAGCGTAACTTTTGCACGCGCTGTCCGTTTTGGGCCCATAAGTAATTTTCGGAAATGTAGCGACCGTTTTGGATTGAACTCACCACTTCATCGTGACGTATGATGGATTTTAGCCCTTTTTTGAAAGAATTAGCACTTTTATACTTCGAAGGCTTGGATAGTCGGCGTACGAAGAATTGAGCGTAACTTTTGCACACGGTGTCCGTTTTGGGCCCATAAGTAATTTTGGAAATGTAGCGACCCTTTTGGATTGAACTCGCAACTTCATCATGACGTATGATGGATTTCGGCCATTTTTTGAGAGAATTAGCACTTTTATACTTGGAGGGCTTGGATAGTCAGCGTATGAAGAATTGAGCGTACCTTTTGCACACGGTGTCCATTTTGGGCCCATAAGTACTTTTCGGAAATGTAGCGACCCTTTTGGATTGAACTCACTATTTCATCGTTACGTATGAGGGCTTTTGGCCATTTTTTGGAAAGAGTGAGCAGTTTTATGTTTGGAAGGCTTGGATAGTCGGTGTACAAAGAATTGAGCGTAACTTTGGCACAAGGTGTCCGTTTCGGGTCCATAAGTACTTTTTGGAAATGTAGCGACCATTTTGGATTGAACTCACCACTTCGTCATGACGTATGATGGATTTTGGCCATTTTCTAAAAGAATGAGCGCTTTTATACTTGGAAGGCTTGGATAGTCGGCGTACAAAGAATTGAGCGTACCTTTTGCACACGGTGTCCATTTTAGGCCCATAAGTACTTTTTCGAAATGTAGCGACCCTTTTGGATTGAACACAAAACTTCGTCATGAAGTATGACGGATTTCAGCCATTTTTTGAAAGAAAGAGCAATTTAATGTTTGAAGGCTTGGATAGTCGGCGTACGAAGAATTGAGCGTACCTTTTGCACACGGTGTCCATTTTGGGCCCATAAGTACTTTTTCGAAATTTAGCGACCGTTTTGGATTGAACTCACCACTTCGTCGTGACGTCTGATGGATTTCAGCCATTTTCTGAAAGAATTAGAACTTTTATACTTGGAAGGCTTGGATAGTCGGCGTTCGAAGAATTGAGCGTACCTTTTGCACACGTTGTCCGTTTTAGGCCCATAAGTACTTTTTGGAAATGTAGCGACCCTTTTGGATTGAACTCAAAACTTCGTCGTGACGTATGACGGATTTCAGCCATTTTCTGAAAGAATTAGAACTTTTATACTTGGAAGGCTTGGATAGTCGTGTATGAAGAATTGAGCGTACCTTTTGCACACGGTGTCCGTTTTGGGCCCATAAGTTCTTTTTTGAAATGTAGCGACCGTTTTGGATTGAACTCACCACTTCGTCGTGACGTCTGACGGATTTCAGCCATTTTCTGAAAGAATTAGAACTTTTATACTTGGAAGGCTTGGATAGTCGTGTATGAAGAATTGAGCGTACCTTTTGCACACGGTGTCCGTTTTAGGCCCATAAGTACTTTTTGGAAATGTAGCGACCCTTTTGGATTGAACTCAAAACATCGTCGTGACGTATGACGGATTTCGGCCATTTTTTGAAAGAAAGAGCAATTTTTTGTTTGAAGGCTTGGATAGGCGGCGTACGATGAATTGAGCTTAACTTTTGCACAGGGTGTCCATTTTGGGCCCATAAGTACGTTTTGGAAATGTAGCGACCCTTTTGGATCGAACTCACTACTTCCTCGTGACCTATAAGGGATTTCGGCCATTTTTCGAAAGAATTAGCAATTTTATGTTTGGAAGGCTTGGATAGTCGGCGTACGAAGAATTGAGCGTAACTTTTGCACACGGTGTCCATTTTGGGCCCATAAGTACTTTTTGGAAATGTAACGACCCTTTCGGATTGAACTCACAACTTCGTTATGACCTATAATGGATTTCGGCCATTTTCTGATGGATAGTCGGCGTACGAAGAATTGAGCTTACCTTTTGCACACGGTGTCCATTTTGGGCCCATAAGTAATTTTCGGAAATGTAGCGACCCTTTTGGATTGAACTCACCACTTCGTCGTGACGTATGATGGATTTCGGCCATTTTCTGAAAGAATTAGTACTTTTATACGTGGAAGGCTTGGATAGTCGACGTACGAGAATTGAGCGTAACTTTTGCACACGGTGTCCGTTTTGGGTCCATAAGTACTTTTTGGAAATGTAGCGACCGTTTTGGATTGAACTCACCACTTCATCGTGACGTATGAGGGATTTTTGCCATTTTTTGGAAAGAGTGAGCAGTTTTATGTTTGGAAGGCTTGGATAGTCGGCGTACGAAGAGTTGAGCGTAACTTTTGCACACGGTGTCCGTTTTGGGCCCATAAGTAATTTTCGGAAATGTAGCGACCGTTTTAGATTGAACTCACCACTTCATCGTGACGTATGATGGATTTCACCCATTTTCTGAAAGAATTAGCACTTTTATACTTCGAGGCTTGGATAGTCGGCGTACGAAGAATTAAGCGTAACTTTTGCACACGGTGTCCATTTTGGGCCCATGAGTACTTTTTGGAAATGTAGCGACCCTTATGGATTGAACTCACAACCTCATCGTGACGTATGATGGATTTCGACCATTTTTTGAAAGAATTAGCACTTTTATACTTGGAGGGCTTGGATAGTCATCGTACGAAGAATTGAGCGTACCTTTTGCACACGGTGTCCGTTTTGGGCCCATAAGTACTTTTTGGAAATGTAGCGACCGTTTTGGATTGAACTCACCACTTCATCGTGACGTATGATGGATTTCACCCATTTTCTGAAAGAATTAGCACTTTTATACTTCGAGGCTTGGATAGTCGGCGTACGAAGAATTGAGCGTACCTTTTGCACACGGTGTCCGTTTTGGGCCCATAAGTACTTTTTGGAAATGTAGCGACCGTTTTGGATTGAACTCACCACTTCATCGTGACGTATGATGGATTTCGGCCATTTTCTAAAAGAATGAGCGCTTTTACACTTGGAGGGCTTGGATAGTCAGCGTACGAAAAATTGAGCGTACCTTTTGCACACGTTGTCCGTTTTGGGCCCATAAGTACTTTTTGGAAATGTAGTGACCCTTTTGGATTGAACACAAAACTTCATCAAGACGTATGACAGATTTCAGCCATCTTTTGAAAGAAAAAGCAATTTTTTGTTTGAAGGCTTGGATAGTCGGCGTTCGAAGAATTGAGAGTACCTTTTGCATACGGTGTCCATTTTGGGCCCATAAGTACTTTTTGGAGATGTAGCGACCATTTTGGATTGAACTCACCACTTCGTCATGATGTATGATGGATTTCGGCCATTTTCTAGAAGAATGAGCACTTTTATACTTGGAGGGCTTGGATAGTCAGCGTACGAAAAGTTGAGCGTACCTTTTGTACACGGTGTCCGTTATGGGCCCATAAGTACTTTTTGGAAATGAAGCGACCCTTTTGGATTGAACTCACTACTTCGTCGTGACGTATGAGGGACTTTGGCCATTTTTTGGAAAGAGTGAGCAGTTTTATGTTTGGAAGGCTTGGATAGTCGGCGTACGAAGAATTGAGCGTACCTTTTGCAAACGGTGTCCATTTTGGGCCCATAAGTACTTTTTGGAGATGTAGCGTCCATTTTGGATTGAACTCACCACTTCGTCGTGACGTATGACGGATTTCAGCCATTTTCTGAAAGAATTAGCACTTTTATACTTAGAAGGCTTGGATAGTCGGCGTACGAAGAATTGAGCGTACCTTTTGCAAACGGTGTCCATTTTGGGCCCATAAGTACTTTTTGGAGATGTAGCGTCCATTTTGGATTGAACTCACCACTTCGTCGTGACGTATGACGGATTTCAGCCATTTTCTGAAAGAATTAGCACTTTTATACTTAGAAGGCTTGGATAGTCGGCGTACGAAGAATTGAGCGAAACTTTTGCACACGGTGTCCGTTTTGGGTCCATAAGTACTTTTTGGAAATGTAGCGACCGTTTTGGATTGAACTCACCACTTCGTCGTGATGTATGATGGATTTCGGCCATTTTCTAAAAGAATGAGCACTTTTATACTTGGAGGGCTTCGATAGTCAGCGTACGAAAAATTGAGCGTACCTTTTGTACACGGTGTCCGTTATGGGCCCATAAGTACTTTTTGGAAATGTAGCGACCGTTTTGGATTGAACTCACCACTTCGTTGTGACGTATGACGAATTTCAGCCATTTTTTGAAAGAATTTGCACTTTTATACTTGGAAGGCTTGGATAGTCGGCGTACGAAGAATTGAGCGTAACTTCTGCACACGGTGTCCGTTTTGGGCCCATAAGTACTTTTTCGAAATGTAGCGACCGTTTTGGATTGAACTCACCACTTCGTTGTGACGTATGACGAATTTCAGCCATTTTTTGAAAGAATTTGCACTTTTATACTTGGAAGGCTTGGATAGTCGGCGTACGAAGAATTGAGCGTAACTTCTGCACACGGTGTCCGTTTTGGGCCCATAAGTACTTTTTCGAAATGTAGCGACCGTTTTGGATTGAACTCACCACTTCGTTGTGACGTATGACGAATTTCAGCCATTTTTTGAAAGAATTTGCACTTTTATACTTGGAAGGCTTGGATAGTCGGCGTACGAAGAATTGAGCGTAACTTCTGCACACGGTGTCCGTTTTGGGCCCATTAGTACTTTTTGGAAATGTAGCGACCGTTTTGGATTGAACTCACCACTTCGTTGTGACGTATGACGAATTTCAGCCATTTTTTGAAAGAATTTGCACTTTTATACTTGGAAGGCTTGGATAGTCGGCGTACGAAGAATTGAGCTTACCTTTTGCACACGGTGTCCATTTTGGGGCCATAAGTACTTTTTGGAAATGTGGCGACAGTTTTGGATTGAACTCACCACTTCGTCGTGATGTATGATGGATTTCGGCCATTTTTTAAAAGAATGAGCACTTTTATACTTGGAGGGCTTGGATAGTCAGCGTACGAATAATTGAGCGTACCTTTTGCACACGTTGTCCGTTTTGGGCCCATAAGTACTTTTTGGAAATGTAGCGACCCTTTTGAATTGAACTCACTTCTTCGTCATGACGTATGAGGGATTTTGACCATTTTTTGGAAAGCGTGAGCAGTTTTATGTTTGGAAGGCTTGGATAGTCGGCGTACGAAGAATTGAGCGTAACTTTTGCGCACGGTGTCCGTTTTGGGCCCGTAAGTAATTTTCGGAAATGTAGCGACTGTTTTGGATTGAACTCACCATTTCATCGTGACGTATGATGGATTTCAGCCATTTTCTGAAAGAAGTAGCACTTTTATACTTCGAGGGCTTGGATAGTCGGCGTACGAAGAATTGAGCGTAACTTTTGCACACGGTGTCCGTTTTGGGC
>NW_019262042.1:0-1010 GCF_002742605.1 Olea europaea var. sylvestris | reverse complement strand
TACGAGGTATTTTGGTGATTTTTTGAAAGAATGAGCACTTGCATATTTAGAACGCTTGGAGAGTCGGCGTACGAAGAATTGAGTGTAACTTTTGCACACGGTGTCAGTTTTGGGCGCATAAGAACTTTTTGGAAATGAAGAGATAGTTTTGAATTGAACTCACCACTTCGTCGTGATGTAAGAGGGATTTTGGCCATTTTTCGAAAGAATGAGCACTTGCATATTTGGAACACTTGGATTGTCGGTGTACGAAGAATTTAGCGTAACTTTTGTACACGGTATCCGTTTTGGGCCCATAAGTACTTTTTGGAAATGGTGCGACCGTTTTGGATTGAACTCACCACTTCGTCGTGACGTATGGGGGAGTTCGGCCATTTTTCGAAAGAATGAGCACTTGCATATTTAGAACGCTTGGAGAGTCGGCGTACGAAGAGTTGAGCGTAACTTTTGCACACGGTGTCCATTTTAGGCCCATAAGTACTTTTTGGAAATGGTGCGGCCGTTTTGGATTGAACTCACCACTTCGTCGTGACGTATGGGGGAGTTCGGCCATTTTTCGAAAGAATGAGCACTTGCATATTTAGAACGCTTGGAGAGTCGGCGTACGAAGAGTTGAGCGTAACTTTTGCACACGGTGTCCATTTTAGGCCCATAAGTACTTTTTGGAAATGGTGCGGCCGTTTTGGATTGAACTCACCACTTCATCATGACGTATGAGGGATTTCTGCCATTTTTTGAAAGGATGAGCACTTGCATATTTGGAACGCTTGGATTGTCGGCGTACGAAGAATTGAGTGTAACTTTTGCACACGGTGTCCATTTTAGGCCCATAAGTACTTTTTGGAAATGTAGCGATCGTTTTGGATTAAACTAACAACTTTGTCATGACGTACGAGTGATTTTGGCCATTTTTCAAAGGGATGAGCACTTGTATATTTAGAACGCTTGGAGAGTTGACGGACGAAGAATTGAGCATAACTTTTGCACACGGTGTCCGTTTTGGGCCCATA
>NW_019262041.1:0-1010 GCF_002742605.1 Olea europaea var. sylvestris | reverse complement strand
AGCACACATGTTTGATTAAGCTTAAAAGTTTACTCATAAGTAAATAAATAATGGTTTATTATGATCCATGTTAAAAAGGATTGTGTTGTCTAAAAGAGTTACTGTTCTCAATTAGGAGGATTTGAAGATGTTGACACATAAAAATTCAGCCCAAGTCGAACAGCCCAAGGAGTAAAGCCCAATTGGAGAATCCCCAAATCGGATGGCCCAAAGAACGAAGTCCAATCAAACGAGTCAAGGTGAAGGCCCAAACAAGGGGCCCAAGAATGCGGTAACGCCATCGCCCAAGTTTGCAAGTCGCCCAGAATCTGAACGAATGGAGTGTCATACGGTCGCCCAGAGCTGTTATTCTACTCTCGCCCAAACCTTCAAGTCGCCCAAGGTATCAACAAACATAACGCATCGTGGTTATCAAGGAATGCAGTTATCAAGGCAGTTGTTAAAGTAGCCTTATCACGTTCCACGACTCAAGGAATTCAATCGAAAGCGGTTGAACGATGAAAGATAATGACAGCAGTTAAGAGGCAGTTTCATGAGAAAATAGCCACTACAAAGAAAGTGGGTAGTTATAGGACGATCAAGCAGTTTTCAAGGTAGTTAATCACAAAGAGATCGTCTATGAGGTATAAAAGGGAGAAGGGACGCAGAAGCAAGAGACCGAATCCAAAACTCTCGAACAGAGAATATGTAATTTTCATTTCCTTAACTTTTAGACTTAAACATCTTTCTTTCTGTAACTCATGTGCTTGCGCCCCTTGGAGGCATGTTGTTTTTCATTCCCAATTGTAAAGTTCATCGCCAATAAAAGAACACCCCTTTTTGGGACTTTGTCTCAAGAGGTTTCGTCTCTTACACAATCGTCTGATCTCTTTTAATTGTTAGCGACTTAACCCGCGCGAAACAATTTGGCACGCCCGGTGGGATAGCGGTGTTAGGTGTTGAAAATACAAAAGGTGAAACAATATGCCTCAGAGATCCGACAAGGAAGGAGCAAGTCAGGGAGGAATCCA
>NW_019262040.1:780-1010 GCF_002742605.1 Olea europaea var. sylvestris | reverse complement strand
AAAAATCGCGCCGGGGGCAATTTCGTCATTTTTCGCGACGGTGTCGAAATGGGCTGATATTTGACAGGTCGATCGGAAACAAATATCGCGCCGGGGGCAATTTCCTCATTTTTCGCGACGGTGTCGAAATGGGCTGAAATTTGACAGGTCGAACGGAAACAAAAACCGCGCCGGGGGCAATTTCGTCATTTTTCGCGACTGTGTCGAAATGGGCTGAAATTTGACAGGTC
>NW_019262040.1:0-550 GCF_002742605.1 Olea europaea var. sylvestris | reverse complement strand
TCGTCATTTTTCGCGACGGTGTCGAAATGGGCTGAAATTTGACTGGTCGATCGGAAACAAAAATCGAGCCGGGGGCAATCTCGTCATTTTTCCCGACGGTGTCGAAATGGGCTGATATTTGACAGTTCGATCGGAAACAAAAATCGCGCCGAGGACTATTTCGTCATTTTTCGCGACGGTGTCGAAATGGGCTGAAATTTTATAGGTCGATCGGAAACAAAAATCGCGCCGGGGGCAATTTCGTCATTTTTCGCGACAGTGTCGAAATGGGCTGAAATTTCACAGGTCGACCGGAAACAAAAATCGCGCAAGGGGCAATTTCGTCATTTTTCGAGACGGTTTCGAAATGGGCTGAAATTTGACTGGTCGATGGGAAACAAAAATCGCGCCGGGGGCAATTTCGTCATTTTTCGCGACGGTGTCGAAATTGGCTTAAATTTGACAGGTCGATCGGAAGCAAAAATCAAGCCGGGGGCAATTTCGTCAGTTTTCGCGACGGTGTCGAAATGGGCTGAAATTTGACAGGTCGATCGGAAACAAAAATCGCGCC
>NW_019262039.1:0-1010 GCF_002742605.1 Olea europaea var. sylvestris | reverse complement strand
CTTAAAACATAAACGCCAAGAAAAGTCAAGCATTGAAGATCAATGACAAGAAAGATAAAGATCACAAGTTCAAGAGCCAAACATGGAATAAACTTTGGAGGAAGATCTAAGACTTGATTTTTTAGGCAAAATGTGAAGGTACTAACATTTTGATATTTGACAATGAATGGTTAAGCTCAAAATCCTTCTATGTATTAAAAACATTTTTTGTGCATTAAAAGTCATTCCAATGCAATGTTTTGATCAAATATAAAAATGACTTTTAAAAGAGATATTTGGACTTTAAAAATTATTTTTATCATGAAAAATTAGTTAAAAATATTTTCCAAAGTTCCACGCACTTCAAATCGGAACAAAAGAGGCCAAAACGTTAAAACACTGCGCTGTCGGGGGGTTGGCCGGTCGTAGGAGGTGGTCGATCGAACACCCTCTAACGGTTCAGAATTTGACCGTTTTGAACACCCTCTAACGGTCCAGAATTTGATCGTTTTGACTTCTGATTTTTGCTGTACAAACGACTATACTGATCTTCCGGACAAGAGGCGGTCGACTAGACTAATCTTCCGCCAATACAGATTTTTTTCTCATTTTTGAACTCTATAAATATCCTCACTCTTTCCATTCTTAATGAGATTTTCAAATGAATCAAATTGAGATATTTTTGTTTTAAAAATTCTTTGAGCCTTCATTTGCATTCATTTCATTTGTTTCCTCATATCAAAAATGTTGGTTGATTTAAACTCATTAATTATCATTCTCATCAAAGTTTTTTATCTTTCTTTGTGTTTAAATTATTTATATCATTCTTTAAAGAGTAGTATATTCTTGAAGAAGGTATTTGCACTTACATTGCATAAATCTTTCTACTCCTTCATATTGAAAAATTTTGATTGTTGAATCAAATTTCTTGAATAATTTCTTTCGTCAAAGTTTTTCATATCTCTTTGTGCTCAACTTATTTATATCAATTTTCAAATATAGATATATTCTTGAAGAAGTTCTTTGCACTT
>NW_019262038.1:0-1010 GCF_002742605.1 Olea europaea var. sylvestris | reverse complement strand
ATCGGAAACAAAAACCGCGCCGGGGGCAATTTCGTCATTTTTCGTGACTGCGTCGGAATGGGCTAAAATTTGACTGGTTGATCAGAAACAAAGATCGCGTCGCGGGCAATTTCGTTATTTTTCGCGACTGTGTCGGAATTGGCTAAAATTTGACTGGTTGATCGGAACAAAAATCGCGCTGCGGGCAATTTCCTCATTTTTCTCGACTTTGTCGGAATTGGCTTAAATTTGGCAGTTTGATCGGAAATAAAAATCGCGCCGGTGGCAATTTCGTCATTTTTCTCGACAGTGCCTGAATGGGCTCAAATTTGACAAGTTGATCGGAAACAAAAATCGCGTCGGGGGCAATTTCGTCATTTTTCGTGATTGTGTTGGAATGGGCTCAAATTTGACAGGGTGATCGGGAACAAAAATCGCGTCGGGTGTAATTTCGTCATTTTTCGCGACTGTGTTGGAATTGGCTAAAATTTGACGGATTGATCGGAAACAAAAATCGCGCCGGGGGCAATTTCGTCATTTTTCTCGAATGTGTCGGAATTGGCTCAAATTTCACAGGTTGATCGGGAACAAAAATCGCGCCGGGTGTAATTTCTTCATTTTTCGAGACTGTGTCGAAATTGGCTAAAATTTGGCAGTTTGACCGGAAATAAAAATCGCGCCGGGGGCAATTTCGTCATTTTTCTCGACTGTGTCGGAATTGGCTAAAATTTGGCAGGTTGATCGGGAACAAAAATCGCGCCGGGGGCAATTTCGTGATTTTTTTCTCGACTTTGTCGGAATGGGCTAAAATTTGACAGGTTGATCGGGAACAAAAATCGCGCCGGGTGTAATTTCGTTATTTTTCCCGACTGTGTCGGAATTGGCTAAAATTTGACTGATTGATCGGAAACAAAAATCGCGCCGGGGGCAATTTCACCATTTTTCTCAACAGTGTCGGAATTGGCTGAAATTTGGCAGTTTGATCGGAAATAAAAATCGCGCCGGGGGCAATTTCGTTATTTTTCTCGACA
>NW_019262037.1:691-1010 GCF_002742605.1 Olea europaea var. sylvestris | reverse complement strand
CCCCGGCGCGATTTTTGTTTCCGATCAATCAGTAAAATTTGGGCCGATTCAGACACCGTCGCGAAAAATGACGAAATTGCCCCAGGCGCGATTTTTGTTTCTGATCAATCAGTCAAATTTGGGCCCATTCCAACACCGTCGCGAAAAACGAAGAAATTTCCCTCGACGAGATTTTTTTTCCAATCGATCGGTCAAATTTTAGCTGATTCTGACACCGTCGCGAAAAATGACGAAATTGCCCCGGCGCGATTTTTGTTTCCGATCAATCAGTCAAATTTGGGCCCATTCCGACACCGTCGCGAAAAATGAAGAAATTGCC
>NW_019262037.1:0-671 GCF_002742605.1 Olea europaea var. sylvestris | reverse complement strand
AAATGATGAAATTGCCCCGGCGCGATTTTTGTTTCCGATCAATCAGTAAAATTTGTGCCGATTCAGACACCATCGCGAAAAATGAAGAAATTGCCCTCGACGAGATTTTTTTTCCAATCGATCGGTCAAATTTTAGCTGATTCTGACACCGTCGCGAAAAATGACGAAATTGCCCCGGCGCGATTTTTGTTTCCGATCAATCTGTAAAATTTGAGCCCATTCCGACACCCTCACGAAAAATGAGGAAATTGCCACCGGCGCGATTTCTGTTTCCGATCAATCAGTAAAATTTGGGCCCATTCCGAGACCGTCGCGAAAAATGACGAAATTACCCCTGCGCGATTTTTGTTTCCGATTAATCTGTCAAATTTTAGCCGATTCCGACACGGTCGCGAAGAATGACAAAATTGCCCCCGGCGCAATTTTTGTTTCCGATCAATCATTCAAATTTTGGCCCATTCCCACATCGTCGTAAAAAATGACGAAATTGCCCCCGACGCGTTTTTTCCCGTCGATCAGTCAAATTTTAACTGATTTCGAAAAAGTCGCGAAAAATGACGAAATTGCCCCCGCGCGCGATTTTTGTTGCCGATCAATCAATCAAATTTGGGCCCATTCCGACACCGTCGCGAAAAATGATGAAATTGCCCCCGGCGCGATTTTTGTTTCCG
>NW_019262036.1:0-1010 GCF_002742605.1 Olea europaea var. sylvestris | reverse complement strand
GCTCGTAACGACTATATTTTTCATTCTCTTTTTTCCAAAAATGAGAAACAAACGGGAGCTAACTTAACAATGTGACGTCAAAAATGTGACAAAACGAAACATATACTAATTCTTATTAGGTAAAACTTAATTGGTCGCACAACTTTAATTTTTTGTTTCACAATGGTCATTAAACTTTAATTTGATACAAATTAATCGCTGAACCTTTAGAAGTTGGGTGATCAATGAAGAAAGAGTATAAAGATGGCACTTTTCTCCATCCGAACCTTCTTTATAGACAATCCTTCGCTGACATTCTGCATTCCAGTTTCCAAGACACACTCTTTTTTATCCCTTCTACGTGTGGATTCTTTAATTTAGTGGGTGTTGGGTACTATATTTTATTGATGACTGATAGTTCATAGTAGTATGCACACTTGGAATGTCTGAAATGCTGAAAATTCCTTTCTCATTACAAGAATAATCTACAGGTTAGGCAATCATGTCATTGAATTACTGTATCTCAAAAAAAAAAAAAAAATGCATGTAAAGTTTGTAAAATTATGAACATATCTAATGTTATCTCTCAAAACATTCAATTAGTGTGAATTTGGATTGCCGACTTTCAAAAGTGATATTTTGATCCCAAACTATTTAAATATGTAAACCTTGGTCCTCACTCACATGACAAAAACCATTGATATAGAATTAAAAAATGAAGAATAAAAAAATATTTTACATAATTTAAAGTTAAAGAGCAAAATCGTCAAATCATTTAATGTTCAACTTTATGTCAAGTAAAAATCGTTTGCAATTTCAATGTCTACAGTGATGGTCTTGGTTATACACAGACCCAAATTCACATATTTACATGGGTTAAATATAAGGAACCTCAATTTTGAGGATTAGGGACCCTAAAATCACATTATTTGAAGAATCCAACAATATCAATAATTCTTTAATAACAATTAGTTATATTTTTGATGAGCTGAAGTAGCCAATGTGGGAGAAAAATTAGAGGAAATTATTAT
>NW_019262035.1:0-1010 GCF_002742605.1 Olea europaea var. sylvestris | reverse complement strand
CGGGCCGTTTCTAATCAACCTGCCAAATTTCAGCCCATTCCGACACTCTCGCGAAAAATAACAAAATCGCTCCTTGTGTAGTTTTGCTTTGTTAATTTTCTGTCCAGCGCTTCTTCAACCGGACATAATTATTAAGGAAATTAATTATTCGGAGGCCCAAACTTTGCTTTGTTAATTTTCTATCCAGCACTTCGTCAACCTGACATAATTAATAAGGAAATTAATTATTTGGAGGCCCAAACGAAGGAATTTGGTGAAAATCCCCTGATCCCGGGTCTGTGCCCCGAGTCCAATTTCGCGGGCCGCTTTTAATCAACCCGCCAAATTTCCATCCATTCTGACACCGTCGCGACAAATGACAAAATTGCCCCTGGTGCCGTTTTTCTTTGTTAATTTTTAGTTGAGCACTTCTTCAACCTATCATAATCAATACGAAAATTAATTATTTAGAGGCCTAAACGAAGGAATTTGGCTAAAATTTATTGATCCCCGATTTGTGCCCCGAGTCCAAATTCGCAGGCCGTTTCCAATCAACCTGCCAAATTTCGGCCCATTCCGACACCGTCGCGAAAAATAACAAAATCGCCCCTAGTTCGGTTTTGGTTTGTTAATTTTCAGTCCAGCACTTCTTCGACATGACATAATTAATAAGGAAATTAATTATTCGGAGGCCCAAACTTTGCTTTGTTAATTTTTTGTCCAGCACTTCTTCGACCTGATATAATTAATAAGGAAATTAATTATTCAGAGGCCCAAACGAAGGAATTTGGCTAAAATCCCGTGATCTCGGGTCTATGCACCGAGTCCAATTTCGCAGGCCGCTTCTAATCAACCTTTCAAATTTCGGTCCATTCCGACACCGTCGCGGCAAATGACAAAATTGCCCCTGGTGCGATTTTGCTTTGTTAATTTTAAGTCCAGCACTTCTTCAATCTGACATAATTAATATGAAAATTAATTATTCGGAGGCCCAAACGAAGGAATTTGACTAAAATCCCGTGATCCCGGGT
>NW_019262034.1:0-1010 GCF_002742605.1 Olea europaea var. sylvestris | reverse complement strand
TAAACCATGAGTGACGTGCATAAAGAGTGTCATGTACTGCACGAACAAGTATCAGTTAATACATTCAGCACCATATCCACAATTTCTAAATTATTCTAGTCCAATGATCATATCTTTGCTAGCAAGTCTATCAAACCCACACAAGCATGCAATGATCTTAATACTGCATATTGATCTAATAATCACTCATCAAGCACACAATATGCAAACATCAAACGAAAGTATTGATGGATTGTGATAGATTTAAAATAGATTACATGCCGATAGTCCAGTATCCAAAATGTGTCACCATTCAAAATATGCCACCATTCCCAAACTTATACATTACATTGCCTTCAATGTGAGAAGTAAAAGTTAAAAAAAAAAGAAAAAAAGAAGAAGCATAATTTGAAGGACAAGTGCAAAATGAGTTAAACAAAATTTCCCTGATCACTATGGTGGTGGTGACTGAAGACTAGGTCTCGCAGTGTCCTCTCCTGGCGGGAGAGAGAAATGGGCCAAGATCTGCCTCAATAGGTCTGACTGCTTGGCCTGCACCGCTCTTATCATATCACTATGTGCCCTATTTCTTTCTCCATACTCCGTATTTTTTTCAAAGTTTCATTTACCCTTATCTATATGCCATCCACTAGGCTCACATACACACTCAGCCGCTCGTTCATAGAATCCATCTTCCTCATAGCTGTTCGGGCCTCCTGGTAAGCAGCTTGTGCCATGGTTTGGGTGGTACTAATGTCACGTCAGGCTATCTGCATGTTGGTCGTCAAAGTCCCCAAATCCTGCTGGATGCCCTGTACATCGCGGTTGGTCATGTGAGAGTCGCAAACGTCTAACACAATAATTGTGTATCAACTCCCATCGGTGGTGGAGGAGCTTGTGGCATGTTATCATCTACGGCGGCTTGTCTTGCTGCAGCCTATTGCTGCTTGCACCACTCATTTTCTTCCTTGTCCCTGTGCTTTATCCTGGCTCTGTCTTAAGTCTCCATTGTAGTGCGCTTTATAGGGGGA
>NW_019262033.1:0-1010 GCF_002742605.1 Olea europaea var. sylvestris | reverse complement strand
AATTTCGTCATTTTTCGTAACTGTGTCGAAATAGGCTAAAATTTGACAGGTTGATCGGAAACAAAAATCGCGCTGGGGGCAATATCGTAATTTTTCGCGACTGCGTCGGAATGGGCTAAAATTTGACAGATTGATCGGAAACAAAATTCGCGTTGGGGACAATTTCGTCATTTTTCGTGACTGTGTCGGAATGGGCCAAAATTTGACAGGTTTATTGGAAACAAAAATCGCGCCGGGCCAATTTCGTCATTTTTCACGACGGGGTCGGAATGGGCTAAAATTTGACCGGTTGATCGGAATTAAAAACCGCGGCAGGGGCAATTTCGTCATTTTTCACGACGGGGTCGGAATGGGCTAAAATTTGACCGGTTGATCGGAATTAAAAACCGCGGCAGGGGCAATTTCGTCATTTTTCACGACGGGGTCGGAATGGGCTAAAATTTGACCGGCTGATCGGAAACAAAAATCACGCCGGGGGCAATTTCGTCGTTTTTCGCGACTGTGTCGGAATTGGCTAAAATTTGACAAGTTGATCGAAAATAAAAATCGCGACGAGGGCAATTTCGACCTTTTTCGCGACGGTGTCGGAATGGGCTAAAATTTGAGAGGTTGATCCGGAACAAAAACTGCGCCGAGGGCAATTCCGTCCTTTTTCGCGACGGTGTCGAAATGGGCTAAAATTTGAGAGGTTGATCCGGAACAAAAACCGCCCCGTGGGCAATTTCGTCATTTTTCGCGACTATGTCGGAATGGGCTAAAATTTCACAGGTTGATAGGAAACAAAAATCGCGCCGGGGGCAATTTCGTCATTTTTCTCGACTGTGTCAAAATGGGCTAAAATTTGACTGGTTGATCGGAAATAAAAATCGAGGCAGGGGCAATTTCGTCATTTTTCGAGACTGTGTCGGAATGGGCTAAAATTTGACTGGTTGATCGGAAACAAAATCGCGTTGGGGACAATTTCGTCATTTTTCGCGACTGTGTCGGAATGGGCAAAAATTTGACAGGTT
>NW_019262032.1:0-24572 GCF_002742605.1 Olea europaea var. sylvestris | reverse complement strand
GCCAATTCCGAAACAGTCGCGAAAAATGTCGAAATCACACTCGGCGCGGTTTTTGTTCCCGAAAAATGACGTAATTGCCCCCGTGCGGGATTTTTATTTTAGATCAAGCTGCCAAATTTCAGCCAATTCCGACACAGTCGAGAAAAATGACGAAATTGCCCCAGGCGCCATTTTTATTTCAGATCAAACTGCCAAATTTGTGCCAATTCCGACACAGTCGAGAAAAATGACGAAATTGCCCCCGGCGCAGTTTTTGGTTCCGATCAACCAGTCAAATTTTAGTCAATTCCGACACAGTCGCGAAAAATGACGAAATTACACCCGGCGCGATTTTTGTTCCCGATCAACCTGTCAAATTTGAGCCCATTCCGACACAGTCGATAAAAATGACTAAATTGCCCCCGGCGCGATTTTTGTTCCCGATCGACCCGTCAGATTTGAGCCCATTCCGACTCAGTCGAGAAAAATGACGAAATTGCCCTAGGCGCGATTTTTATTTCAGATCAAACTGCCAAATTTCAACCAATTCCAACACAGTCGAGAAAAATGACTAAATTGCCCCCGACGCGGTTTTTGTTTTCGATCAACAAGTCAAATTTCAGCCAATTCCGACAATGTCGCGAAAAATGACGAAATCACACCCGGCGCGATTTTTGTTCCCGATAAACCTGTCAAATTTAAGCCCATTCCAACACAGTCGAGAAAAATGACGAAATTACCCCCGGCGCGGTTTTTGTTTACGATCAACAAGTCAAATTTCAGCCAATTCCGACACAGTCGAGAAAAATGACGAAATTGCCCCCGACGCGGTTTTTGTTTCCGATCAACAAGTCAAATTTCAGCCAATTCCGACACAGTCGAGAAAAATGACGAAATTGCCCCCGACGCGGTTTTTGTTTCCGATCAACAAGTCAAATTTCAGCCAATTCCGACACAGTCGAGAAAAATGACGAAATTGCCCCCGACGCGGTTTTTGTTTCCGATCAACAAGTCAAATTTCAGCCAATTCCGACACAGTCGAGAAAAATGACGAAATTGCCCCCGACGCGGTTTTTGTTTCCGATCAACAAGTCAAATTTCAGCCAATTCCGACACAGTCGAGAAAAATGACGAAATTACCCCCGACGGGATTTTTATTTCAGATCAAACTGCGAAATTTCAGCCAAATCCGACACAGTCGAGAAAAATGACGAAATTACCCCCGGCGCGATTTTTGTTCCCGATCAACTTGTCAAATTTGAGCCCATTAAGACACAGTCGAGAAAAATGACGAAATTACCCCCGGCGCGGTTTTTGTTTACGATCAACAAGTCAAATTTCAGCCAATTCCGACACAGTCGAGAAAAATGATGAAATTGCCCCCGGCGCGATTTTTGTTTCCGATCAACAAGTCAAATTTCAGCCAATTCCGACACAGTCGAGAAAAATGACGAAATTGCCCCCGACGGGATTTTTATTTCAGATCAAACTGCGAAATTTCAGCCAAATCCGACACAGTCGAGAAAAATGACGAAATTGCCCCCGACGGGATTTTTATTTCAGATCAAACTGCGAAATTTCAGCCAAATCCGACACAGTCGAGAAAAATGACGAAATTGCCCCCGACGGGATTTTTATTTCAGATCAAACTGCGAAATTTCAGCCAAATCCGACACAGTCGAGAAAAATGACGAAATTGCCCCCGACGGGATTTTTATTTCAGATCAAACTGCGAAATTTCAGCCAAATCCGACACAGTCGAGAAAAATGACGAAATTGCCCCCGACGGGATTTTTATTTCAGATCAAACTGCGAAATTTCAGCCAAATCCGACACAGTCGAGAAAAATGACGAAATTGCCCCCGACGGGATTTTTATTTCAGATCAAACTGCGAAATTTCAGCCAAATCCGACACAGTCGAGAAAAATGACGAAATTGCCCCCGACGGGATTTTTATTTCAGATCAAACTGCGAAATTTCAGCCAAATCCGACACAGTCGAGAAAAATGACGAAATTGCCCCCGACGGGATTTTTATTTCAGATCAAACTGCGAAATTTCAGCCAAATCCGACACAGTCGAGAAAAATGACGAAATTGCCCCCGACGGGATTTTTATTTCAGATCAAACTGCGAAATTTCAGCCAAATCCGACACAGTCGAGAAAAATGACGAAATTGCCCCCGACGGGATTTTTATTTCAGATCAAACTGCGAAATTTCAGCCAAATCCGACACAGTCGAGAAAAATGACGAAATTGCCCCCGACGGGATTTTTATTTCAGATCAAACTGCGAAATTTCAGCCAAATCCGACACAGTCGAGAAAAATGACGAAATTGCCCCCGACGGGATTTTTATTTCAGATCAAACTGCGAAATTTCAGCCAAATCCGACACAGTCGAGAAAAATGACGAAATTGCCCCCGACGGGATTTTTATTTCAGATCAAACTGCGAAATTTCAGCCAAATCCGACACAGTCGAGAAAAATGACGAAATTGCCCCCGACGGGATTTTTATTTCAGATCAAACTGCGAAATTTCAGCCAAATCCGACACAGTCGAGAAAAATGACGAAATTGCCCCCGACGGGATTTTTATTTCAGATCAAACTGCGAAATTTCAGCCAAATCCGACACAGTCGAGAAAAATGACGAAATTGCCCCCGACGGGATTTTTATTTCAGATCAAACTGCGAAATTTCAGCCAAATCCGACACAGTCGAGAAAAATGACGAAATTGCCCCCGACGGGATTTTTATTTCAGATCAAACTGCGAAATTTCAGCCAAATCCGACACAGTCGAGAAAAATGACGAAATTGCCCCCGACGGGATTTTTATTTCAGATCAAACTGCGAAATTTCAGCCAAATCCGACACAGTCGAGAAAAATGACGAAATTGCCCCCGACGGGATTTTTATTTCAGATCAAACTGCGAAATTTCAGCCAAATCCGACACAGTCGAGAAAAATGACGAAATTGCCCCCGACGGGATTTTTATTTCAGATCAAACTGCGAAATTTCAGCCAAATCCGACACAGTCGAGAAAAATGACGAAATTGCCCCCGACGGGATTTTTATTTCAGATCAAACTGCGAAATTTCAGCCAAATCCGACACAGTCGAGAAAAATGACGAAATTGCCCCCGACGGGATTTTTATTTCAGATCAAACTGCGAAATTTCAGCCAAATCCGACACAGTCGAGAAAAATGACGAAATTGCCCCCGACGGGATTTTTATTTCAGATCAAACTGCGAAATTTCAGCCAAATCCGACACAGTCGAGAAAAATGACGAAATTGCCCCCGACGGGATTTTTATTTCAGATCAAACTGCGAAATTTCAGCCAAATCCGACACAGTCGAGAAAAATGACGAAATTGCCCCCGACGGGATTTTTATTTCAGATCAAACTGCGAAATTTCAGCCAAATCCGACACAGTCGAGAAAAATGACGAAATTGCCCCCGACGGGATTTTTATTTCAGATCAAACTGCGAAATTTCAGCCAAATCCGACACAGTCGAGAAAAATGACGAAATTGCCCCCGACGGGATTTTTATTTCAGATCAAACTGCGAAATTTCAGCCAAATCCGACACAGTCGAGAAAAATGACGAAATTGCCCCCGACGGGATTTTTATTTCAGATCAAACTGCGAAATTTCAGCCAAATCCGACACAGTCGAGAAAAATGACGAAATTGCCCCCGACGGGATTTTTATTTCAGATCAAACTGCGAAATTTCAGCCAAATCCGACACAGTCGAGAAAAATGACGAAATTGCCCCCGACGGGATTTTTATTTCAGATCAAACTGCGAAATTTCAGCCAAATCCGACACAGTCGAGAAAAATGACGAAATTGCCCCCGACGGGATTTTTATTTCAGATCAAACTGCGAAATTTCAGCCAAATCCGACACAGTCGAGAAAAATGACGAAATTGCCCCCGACGGGATTTTTATTTCAGATCAAACTGCGAAATTTCAGCCAAATCCGACACAGTCGAGAAAAATGACGAAATTGCCCCCGACGGGATTTTTATTTCAGATCAAACTGCGAAATTTCAGCCAAATCCGACACAGTCGAGAAAAATGACGAAATTGCCCCCGACGGGATTTTTATTTCAGATCAAACTGCGAAATTTCAGCCAAATCCGACACAGTCGAGAAAAATGACGAAATTGCCCCCGACGGGATTTTTATTTCAGATCAAACTGCGAAATTTCAGCCAAATCCGACACAGTCGAGAAAAATGACGAAATTGCCCCCGACGGGATTTTTATTTCAGATCAAACTGCGAAATTTCAGCCAAATCCGACACAGTCGAGAAAAATGACGAAATTGCCCCCGACGGGATTTTTATTTCAGATCAAACTGCGAAATTTCAGCCAAATCCGACACAGTCGAGAAAAATGACGAAATTACCCCCGGCGCGATTTTTGTTCCCGATCAACTTGTCAAATTTGAGCCCATTCCGACACCGTCGAGAAATGACGAAATCACACTCGGCTCGGCGGGATTTTTATTTTAGATCAAGCTGCCAAATTTCAGCCAATTTCGACATAGTCGAGAAAAATGACGAAATTTCCCCCGGCGCGGTTTTTGTTCCCGATAAACCTGTCAAATTTGAGCCCATTCCGACACAGTCGAGAAAAATGACGAAATTGCCCCCGACGAGATTTTTGTTTCCGATCAACCTGTCAAATTTTAGCCAATTCCGACACAGTCGCGAAAAATGACGAAATCACACCCGGCGCGATTTTTGTTCCCGATAAACCTGTCAAATTTAAGCCCATTCCAACACAGTCGAGAAAAATGACGAAATTACCCCCGACGGGATTTTTATTTCAGATCAACCAATCAACTTTGAGCCAATTCCGACACATTCGCGAAAAATGACGAAATTGCCAGCTGCGCGATTTTTGTTTCCGATCAACCCGTCAAATTTTAGCCCATTCTGATACAGTCGCGAAAAATAACGAAATTGCCACTGACGCGATTTTTGTTTCCGTTCAACCTGTCAAATTTGAGCCCATTCCGACACAGTCGAGAAAAATGACGAAATTGCCCCAGGCGCAATTTTTATTTCAGATCAAACTGCCAAATTTGTGCCAATTCCGATACAGTCGAGAAAAATGAAGAAATTGCCCCCGGCGCAGTTTTTGGTTCCGATCAACCAGTCAAATTTTAGTCAATTCCGACACAGTCGCGAAAAATGACGAAATTACACCAGGCGCGATTTTTGATCCAGATCAACCTGTCAAATTTGAGCCCATTCCGACACAATCGAGAAAAATGACGAAATTGCCCCCGGCGCAGTTTTTGGTTCCGATCAACCAGTCAAATTTGAGCCTATTCCGACACAGTCGCGAAAAATGACGAAATTGCCGCCGGCGCGATTTTTATTTCCGATCAAACTGCCAAATTTGTGCCAATTCCGATACAGTCGAGAAAAATTACGAAATTCCCGCCGGAGCGATTTTTTTTTCCGATCGACCCGTCAGATTTGAGCCCATTCCGACACAGTCGAGAAAAATGACGAAATTGCCCCCGGCGCGGTTTTTGTTTCCTATCAACAAGTCAAATATTACCCAATTCCGACACAGTCGAGAAAAATTACGAAATTACCGCCGGAGCGATTTTTTTTTCCGATCGACCCGTCAGATTTGTGCCCATTCCGACTCAGTCGAGAAAAATGACGAAATTGCCCTCGGCGCGATTTTTATTTCAGATCAAACTGCCAAATTTCAGCCAATTCCAACATAGTCCAGAAAAATGACGAAATTGCCCCCGACGCGATTTTTGATTCCGATCAACAAGTCAAATTTCAGCCAATTCCGACACGGTCGCGAAAAATGACGAAATCACACCCGGCGTGATTTTTGTTCCCGATAAACCTATCAAATTTAAGCGCATTACAACACAGTCGAGAAAAATGACGAAATTGCCCCTGGCGGGATTTTTATTTCAGATCAAACTGCCAAATTTCAGCCAAATCCGACACAGTCGAGAAAAATTACGAAATTACCCCCGGCGCGATTTTTGTTCCCGATCAACTTGTCAAATTTGAGCCCATTCCGTCACAGTCGAGAAAAATGACGAAATTGCCCCCGGCGCGGTTTTTGTTTCCGATCAACAAGTCAAATTTCAGCCAATTCCGACACAGTCGAGAAAAATGATGAAATTGCCCCCGGCGCGATTTTTGTTTCCGATCAACAAGTCAAATTTTAGCCAATTCCGAAAAAGTTGCGAAAAATGTCGAAATCACACTCGGCGCGGTTTTTGTTCGAAAAATGTCGAACTCACACTCGGCGCTGTTTTTGTTCCCGAAAAATGACGTAATTGCCCCCGGCGGGATTTTTATTTTAGATCAAGCTGCCAAATTTCAGCCAATTCCGACACAGTCGAGAAAAATGTCGAAATTCCCCCGGCGTGGTTTTTCTTTCCGATCAACAAGTCAAATTTTAGCCAATTCCGACGCGGTCGCGAAAAATGACGAAATCACACCCGGCGCGGTTTTTGTTCCCGATAAACCTGTCAAATTTAAGCCCATTCCAACACAGTCGAGAAAAATGACGAAATTACCCCCGAAGGGATTTTTATTTCAGATCAAACTGCCAAATTTCAGCCAAATCCGACACAGTCGAGAAAAATGACAAAATTACCCCCGGCGCGATTTTTGTTCCCGATCAACTTGTCAAATTTGAGCCCATTCCGACACAGTCGAGAAAAATGACGAAATTGCCCCCGGCGCGATTTTTGTTTCCGATCAACAAGTCAAATTTCAACCAATTCCAACACAGTCGAGAAAAATGGCGAAATTGCCCCCGACGCGATTTTTGTTTCCGATCAACAAGTCAAATTTCAACCAATTCCAACACAGTCGAGAAAAATGGCGAAATTGCCCCCGACGCGATTTTTGTTTCCGATCAACAAGTCAAATTTCAACCAATTCCAACACAGTCGAGAAAAATGGCGAAATTGCCCCCGACGCGATTTTTGTTTCCGATCAACAAGTCAAATTTCAACCAATTCCAACACAGTCGAGAAAAATGGCGAAATTGCCCCCGACGCGATTTTTGTTTCCGATCAACAAGTCAAATTTCAACCAATTCCGACACAGTCGAGAAAAATGACAAAATTCCCCCCGGCGCGATTTTTGTTCCCGATCAACTTGTCAAATTTGAGCCCATTCCGACACAGTCGAGAAAAATGACGAAATTGCTCCCGGCGCGGTTTTTGTTTCCGATCAACAAGTCAAATTTCAGCCAATTCCAACACAGTCGAGAAAAATGACGAAATCACACCCGGCGCGATTTTTGTTCCCGATAAACCTGTCAAAGTTAAGCCAATTCCAACACAATCGAGAAAAATGACGAAATTGCCCCCGGCGGGATTTTTATTTTAGATCAAACTGCCAAATTTCAGCCAAATCCGACACAGTTGACAAAAATGACGAAATTACCCCCGGCGCGGTTTATGTTCCCGATCAACTTGTCAAATTTGAGCCCATTCCGACACAGTCGAAAAAAATGACGAAATTCCCCCCGGCGCGGTTTATGTTCCCGATCAACTTGTCAAATTTGAGCCCATTCCGACACCATCGCGAAAAATGACGAAATTCCCCCCGGCGCGGTTTATGTTCCCGATCAACTTGTCAAATTTGAGCCCATTCCGACACCATCGCGAAAAATGACGAAATTCCCCCCGGCGCGGTTTATGTTCCCGATCAACTTGTCAAATTTGAGCCCATTCCGACACCATCGCGAAAAATGACGAAATTCCCCCCGGCGCGGTTTATGTTCCCGATCAACTTGTCAAATTTGAGCCCATTCCGACACCATCGCGAAAAATGACGAAATTCCCCCCGGCGCGGTTTATGTTCCCGATCAACTTGTCAAATTTGAGCCCATTCCGACACCATCGCGAAAAATGACGAAATTCCCCCCGGCGCGGTTTATGTTCCCGATCAACTTGTCAAATTTGAGCCCATTCCGACACCATCGCGAAAAATGACGAAATTCCCCCCGGCGCGGTTTATGTTCCCGATCAACTTGTCAAATTTGAGCCCATTCCGACACCATCGCGAAAAATGACGAAATTCCCCCCGGCGCGGTTTATGTTCCCGATCAACTTGTCAAATTTGAGCCCATTCCGACACCATCGCGAAAAATGACGAAATTCCCCCCGGCGCGGTTTATGTTCCCGATCAACTTGTCAAATTTGAGCCCATTCCGACACCATCGCGAAAAATGACGAAATTCCCCCCGGCGCGGTTTATGTTCCCGATCAACTTGTCAAATTTGAGCCCATTCCGACACCATCGCGAAAAATGACGAAATTCCCCCCGGCGCGGTTTATGTTCCCGATCAACTTGTCAAATTTGAGCCCATTCCGACACCATCGCGAAAAATGACGAAATTCCCCCCGGCGCGGTTTATGTTCCCGATCAACTTGTCAAATTTGAGCCCATTCCGACACCATCGCGAAAAATGACGAAATTCCCCCCGGCGCGGTTTATGTTCCCGATCAACTTGTCAAATTTGAGCCCATTCCGACACCATCGCGAAAAATGACGAAATTCCCCCCGGCGCGGTTTATGTTCCCGATCAACTTGTCAAATTTGAGCCCATTCCGACACCATCGCGAAAAATGACGAAATTCCCCCCGGCGCGGTTTATGTTCCCGATCAACTTGTCAAATTTGAGCCCATTCCGACACCATCGCGAAAAATGACGAAATTCCCCCCGGCGCGGTTTATGTTCCCGATCAACTTGTCAAATTTGAGCCCATTCCGACACCATCGCGAAAAATGACGAAATTCCCCCCGGCGCGGTTTATGTTCCCGATCAACTTGTCAAATTTGAGCCCATTCCGACACCATCGCGAAAAATGACGAAATTCCCCCCGGCGCGGTTTATGTTCCCGATCAACTTGTCAAATTTGAGCCCATTCCGACACCATCGCGAAAAATGACGAAATTCCCCCCGGCGCGGTTTATGTTCCCGATCAACTTGTCAAATTTGAGCCCATTCCGACACCATCGCGAAAAATGACGAAATTCCCCCCGGCGCGGTTTATGTTCCCGATCAACTTGTCAAATTTGAGCCCATTCCGACACCATCGCGAAAAATGACGAAATTCCCCCCGGCGCGGTTTATGTTCCCGATCAACTTGTCAAATTTGAGCCCATTCCGACACCATCGCGAAAAATGACGAAATTCCCCCCGGCGCGGTTTATGTTCCCGATCAACTTGTCAAATTTGAGCCCATTCCGACACCATCGCGAAAAATGACGAAATTCCCCCCGGCGCGGTTTATGTTCCCGATCAACTTGTCAAATTTGAGCCCATTCCGACACCATCGCGAAAAATGACGAAATTCCCCCCGGCGCGGTTTATGTTCCCGATCAACTTGTCAAATTTGAGCCCATTCCGACACCATCGCGAAAAATGACGAAATTCCCCCCGGCGCGGTTTATGTTCCCGATCAACTTGTCAAATTTGAGCCCATTCCGACACCATCGCGAAAAATGACGAAATTCCCCCCGGCGCGGTTTATGTTCCCGATCAACTTGTCAAATTTGAGCCCATTCCGACACCATCGCGAAAAATGACGAAATTCCCCCCGGCGCGGTTTATGTTCCCGATCAACTTGTCAAATTTGAGCCCATTCCGACACCATCGCGAAAAATGACGAAATTCCCCCCGGCGCGGTTTATGTTCCCGATCAACTTGTCAAATTTGAGCCCATTCCGACACCATCGCGAAAAATGACGAAATTCCCCCCGGCGCGGTTTATGTTCCCGATCAACTTGTCAAATTTGAGCCCATTCCGACACCATCGCGAAAAATGACGAAATTCCCCCCGGCGCGGTTTATGTTCCCGATCAACTTGTCAAATTTGAGCCCATTCCGACACCATCGCGAAAAATGACGAAATTCCCCCCGGCGCGGTTTATGTTCCCGATCAACTTGTCAAATTTGAGCCCATTCCGACACCATCGCGAAAAATGACGAAATTCCCCCCGGCGCGGTTTATGTTCCCGATCAACTTGTCAAATTTGAGCCCATTCCGACACCATCGCGAAAAATGACGAAATTCCCCCCGGCGCGGTTTATGTTCCCGATCAACTTGTCAAATTTGAGCCCATTCCGACACCATCGCGAAAAATGACGAAATTCCCCCCGGCGCGGTTTATGTTCCCGATCAACTTGTCAAATTTGAGCCCATTCCGACACCATCGCGAAAAATGACGAAATTCCCCCCGGCGCGGTTTATGTTCCCGATCAACTTGTCAAATTTGAGCCCATTCCGACACCATCGCGAAAAATGACGAAATTCCCCCCGGCGCGGTTTATGTTCCCGATCAACTTGTCAAATTTGAGCCCATTCCGACACCATCGCGAAAAATGACGAAATTCCCCCCGGCGCGGTTTATGTTCCCGATCAACTTGTCAAATTTGAGCCCATTCCGACACCATCGCGAAAAATGACGAAATTCCCCCCGGCGCGGTTTATGTTCCCGATCAACTTGTCAAATTTGAGCCCATTCCGACACCATCGCGAAAAATGACGAAATTCCCCCCGGCGCGGTTTATGTTCCCGATCAACTTGTCAAATTTGAGCCCATTCCGACACCATCGCGAAAAATGACGAAATTCCCCCCGGCGCGGTTTATGTTCCCGATCAACTTGTCAAATTTGAGCCCATTCCGACACCATCGCGAAAAATGACGAAATTCCCCCCGGCGCGGTTTATGTTCCCGATCAACTTGTCAAATTTGAGCCCATTCCGACACCATCGCGAAAAATGACGAAATTCCCCCCGGCGCGGTTTATGTTCCCGATCAACTTGTCAAATTTGAGCCCATTCCGACACCATCGCGAAAAATGACGAAATTCCCCCCGGCGCGGTTTATGTTCCCGATCAACTTGTCAAATTTGAGCCCATTCCGACACCATCGCGAAAAATGACGAAATTCCCCCCGGCGCGGTTTATGTTCCCGATCAACTTGTCAAATTTGAGCCCATTCCGACACCATCGCGAAAAATGACGAAATTCCCCCCGGCGCGGTTTATGTTCCCGATCAACTTGTCAAATTTGAGCCCATTCCGACACCATCGCGAAAAATGACGAAATTGCCCCCGGCGCCGTTTACATTTCCGATCAACCTGTCAAATTTTTGCCCATTCCGACACTGTCGTGAAAATGACGTAACTGCCCTTGGCGCGGTTTTTGTTTCGGATCAACCAGTCAAATTTTAGCCAATTCCGACGCAGTCGTGAAAAATGACGAAATTGCCCTCGGCGTGATTTTTATTTCCGATCAACCTGCCAAATTTCAGCCCATTCCGACGCCGTCGCGAAAAATGACGATATTGTCCCCGGCGCGATTTTTATTTCCGATCAACCTGCCAAATTTCAGCCCATTCGGACACAGTCGCGAAAAATTACAATATTGCCCCAAGCACGATTTTTGTTTCCGATCAACCTGTCAAATTTTAGCACATTCCGACACCATCGCGAAAAATGACGAAATTGCCCCCGGCAAGGTTTTTGGTCCCGATCAACCTGTCAAATTTAAGCCCATTCCGACGCCATTGCAAAAAATGATGAAATTGGCCCAGCGGGGTTTTTGTTTTCGATCAACCTGTCAAATTTTTGTGCATTCCGACACCGTCGCGGAAAATTACGAAATTGCCCCTGGCGCGATTTTTGTTCCCGATCAACCTGTCAAAGTTGAGCCCATTCCCGCACCATTGCAAAAAATGACGAAATTGGCCCGACGCCATTTTTGGTTCCGATCAACCTGTCAAATTTTAGCCCATTCCGACACCGTCGAGAAAAATGACGAGATTGCCCCCGGCGCGGTTTATGTTTCCGATCAACCTATCAAATTTTAGCCAATTCCGACACAGACGGGAAAAATGACGAAATTGCCCCTGGCGCGGTTTATGCTCCAGATCAACCTATCAAATTTGAGCCCATTCCGACACCATTGCAAAAAATGACGAAATTGGCCCGACGCCATTTTTGGTTCCGATCAACCTGTCAAATTTTAGCCCATTCCGACACCGTCGAGAAAAATGACGAGATTGCCCCCGGCGCGGTTTATGTTTCCGATCAACCTATCAAATTTTAGCCAATTCCGACACAGACGGGAAAAATGACGAAATTGCCCCTGGCGCGGTTTATGCTCCAGATCAACCTATCAAATTTGAGCCCATTCCGACACCATTGCAAAAAATGACGAAATTGGCCCAGCGGGGTTTCTGTTTCCGATCAACTTGTCAAATTTTTGCCCATTCCGATACCGTCGCGAAAAATGACGAAATTGCCCCCTGCGCGGTTTTTGTTCTCGATCAACCTGTAAATTTTGAGCCCATACCGACACCATCGCAAAAAATGACGAAATTGCCCCCGGCGAGATTTTTGTTCCCGATCAGCCTGTCAAATTTGAGTCCATTTCGACACCGTCGCAAAAAATGACGAAATTGCCCCCGGCGCGATTTTTGTTCCAGATCAACCTATCAAATTTGAGATCATTCTGACACCATTGCAAAAAAAGGACGAAATTGCCCCCGGCGCAATTTTTGTTTCCAATCAACCTGTCAAATTTTAGCCCATTCCGACACCGTCGCGAAAAATGTCGAAGTTGCCCCAGGCGCGGTTTTTGTTTCCGATCAACCTGTCAAATTTTAGCCCATTTCGACACCATCGCAAAAAATTAAAAAATTGCCCCCGGCGCGGTTTTTGTTCCCGATCAACCTGTCAAAGTTGAGCCCATTCCGACACCATTGCAAAAAATGACGAAATTGCCCCCGGCGCGATTTTTGTTTCCGATCAACCCGTCAAATTTTAGCCCATTCCGACACAGTCGCGAAAAATGACGAAATTGCCCCTAGCGCGGTTTATGTTCCAGATCAACCTATCAAATTTGAGCCCATTCCGACACCATTGCAAAAAATGACGAAATTGCCCCCGGCGCGATTTTTGTTTCCGATCAACCCGTCAAATTTTAGCCCATTCCGACACAGTCGCGAAAAATGACGAAATTGCCCCTAGCGCGGTTTTTGTTTGCGATCAACCAGTCAAATTTTAGCCAATTCCGACACAGTCGCGAAAAATGAAGAAATTGCCCCGGCGCGATTTTTGTTTCCGATCAACCTGTCAAATTTTAGCCCATTTCGACACCATCGCAAAAAATTAAAAAATTGCCCCCGGCGCGGTTTTTGTTCCCGATCAACCTGTCAAAGTTGAGCCCATTCCGACACCATTGCAAAAAATGACGAAATTGCCCCCGGCGCGATTTTTGTTTCCGATCAACCCGTCAAATTTTAGCCCATTCCGACACAGTCGCGAAAAATGACGAAATTGCCCCTAGCGCGGTTTTTGTTTGCGATCAACCAGTCAAATTTTAGCCAATTCCGACACAATCGTGAAACATGACGAAATTGCCCCCGGCACGATTTTTATTTCTGATCAAACCACCAAATTTCAGCCCATCCAGAAACAGTCGCGAAAAATGACTACATTGCCCCCGGCACGACTTTTGTTTCCAATCAACCTGTCAAATTTTAGCACATTCCGACACCGTCGCGAAAAACGACGAAATTGCCCCCGGCGCGGTTTTTATTCCCGATCAACCCGTCAAATTTAAGCCCATTCCGACACCATTGCAAAAAATGACGAAATTGGCCTGGCGGGGTTTTTGTTTCCGATCAATCTGTCAAATTTTTGGCCATTCCGACACCGTCGCGAAAAATGACGAAATTGCCCCCTGCGCGATTTTTCTTCCCGATAAACCTGTTAAATTTGAGCCCATAACGACACCATCGCAAAAAATGACGAAATAGCCCCCAGGGCGATTTTGTTCCCGATCAGCCTGTCAAATTTGAGCCCATTCCGACACCGTCGTAAAAAATGACGTTATTGCCCCTGGCGCGGTTTTTGTTCCCGATCAACCTGTCAAATTTGAGCCCATTCCGACACCATTGCAAAAAATGACGAAATTGGCCCGGCGGGGTTTTTGTTTCCGATCAACCTGTCAAATTTTAGCCCATTCCGACACAGTCGCGAGAAATGACGAGATTGCCCCCGGCGCGATTTTTGTTTCCGATCAACCTGTCAAATTTTAGCCCATTCCGACACAGTCGCGAGAAATGACGAGATTGCCCCCGGCGCGATTTTTGTTTCCGATCAATCTGTCAAATTTTTGCGCATTCCGACACCGTCGCGAAAAATGACGAAATTGCCCCCGGCGCGATTTTTATTTCCGATCAACCTGCCAAATTGAAGCCCATTCCGACAACGTCGCAAAAAATGACGAAATTGCCCCCGACGCGGTTTATGTTTCCGATCGACCTGTCAAATCTGAGTCTATTCCGACACAGTCACGAAAAATGATGAAATTGCCTCGGCGCGGTTTTTGTTCCCGATCAACCTATCAAATTTGAGCCAATTTCGACACCGTCGCGAAAAATGACGAAATTGCCCCGAGCGCTATTTTTGTTTCCGATCAACCTATCAAATTTTAGTCAATTCCAACACAGTCGCGAAAAATGACAAAATTGCCCCGGTGCGATTTTTGTTCCCGATCACCCTGTTAAATTTGTGCCCTTTCAGACTCCACTGTAAGAAATGACGAAATTGCCCCCGGCGCCGTTTACATTTCCGATCAACCTGTCAAATTTTTGCCCATTCCGACACTGTCGTGAAAAATGACGAAATTGCCCCCGGCGCGATTTTTGTTCCTGATCAACCTGTCGAATTTAAGCCAAATCCGACACAGTCGAGAAAAATGACGAAATTGCCCCCAGCGCGATTTTTATTTTAGATCAAACTGCTAAATTTGAGCCCATTCCGACACAGTCGCGAAAAATGACGAAATCGCCCCCGGCGTAGCTTTTGTTCCCGATCAACCAGTCAAATTTTAGCCAATTCCGACGCGGTCGTGAAAAATGACGAAATTGCCCCCGACGTTTTTTTTATTTCCGATCAACCTGCCAAATTTCAGCCCATTCCGACACCGTCGCGAAAAATGACGAAATTGCCCCCGGCAAGGTTTTTGTTCCCGATCAACCTGTCAAATTTAAGCCCATTTCGACACCATTGCAAAAAATGACGAAATTGGCCCGGCGGGGTTTCTATTTCCGATCAACTTGTCAAATTTTTGCCCATTCCTACACCGTCGCGAAAAATGACGAAATTGCCCCCTGCGCGGTTTTTGTGCTCGATCAACCTGTAAAATTTGAGCCCATACCGACACCATCGCAAAAAATGACGAAATCGCCCCCGGCGCGATTTTTGTTCCCGATCAGCCTGACAAATTTGAGTCCATTTCGACACCGTCGCAAAAAATGACGAAATTGCCCCCGGCGCGGTTTTTGTTCCAGATCAACCTATCAAATTTGAGATCATTCTGACACCATAGCAAAAAAAGGACGAACTTGCCCCCGGCGCAATTTTTGTTTCCAATCAACCTGTCAAATTTTAGCCCATTCCGACACCATTGCAAAAAATGACGAAATTGGCCCGACGCCGATTTTGGTTCCGATCAACCTGTCAAATTTTAGCCCATTCCGACACTGTCGAGAAAAATGACGAGATTGCCCCAGGCGCGATTTTTGTTCCCGATCAACCTGTCAAAGTTGAGCCCATTCCGACACCATTGCAAAAAATGACGAAATTGTCCCGACGCCGTTTTTGGTTCCTATCAACCTGTCAAATTTTAGCCCAATCCGACACCGTCGCGAAAAATGACAAAATTGCCCCCGACGCGGTTTTTGTTTCCGATCAACCTGTCAAATTTTAGCCAATTCCGACACAGTCGTGAAAAATGACGAAATTGCCCCCGGCGCGATTTTTATTTCCGATCAAACTGCCAAATTTCAGCCAATTTCGACACAGTCGAGAAAAATGACCAAATTGCCCCCGGCGCGATTTTTGTTTCCGATCAACCCGTCAAATTTTAGCCCATTCCGACACCGTCGCGTAAAATGACTAAATTGCCCCCCGGCGCGGTTTTTGTTTCCGATTAACCTATCAAATTTTGGCCAATTCCGACACTGGTGCGAAAAATGACGAAATTGCCCTCGGCGCGATTTTTTTTCCCGATCAACCTGTCAAATTTGAGCCCATTCCGACACCATTGAAAAAACGACGAAATTACCCCCGACGCGGTTTTTGTTTCCGATCATCCTGTCAAATTTTAGCCCATTCCGACACAGTCGCGAAAATGACGAAATTACCCCTAGCACGGTTTTTGTTTGCGATCAACCAGTCAAATTTTAGCCAATTCCGACACAATCGTGAAAAATGACGAAATTGCCCCCGGCACGATTTTTATTTCAGATCAAACCACCAAATTTCAGCCCATCCTGAAACATTCGCCAAAAATGACTACATTGCCCCCGGCACGACTTTTGTTTCCGATCAACCTGTCAAATTTTAGCACATTCCGACACCGTCGCGAAAAATGACGAAATTGCCCCCGGCGCGGTTTTTATTCCCGATCAACCCGTCAAATTTAAGCCCATTCCGACACCATTGCAAAAAATGACGAAATTGGCCTGGCGGGGTTTTTGTTTCCGATCAACCTGTCAAATTTTTGGCCATTCCGACACCGTCGCGAAAAATGACGAAATTGCCCCCTGCGCGATTTTTCTTCCCAATAAACCTGTCAAATTTGAGCCCATAACGACACCATCGCAAAAAATGACGAAATAGCCCCAGGGCGATTTTTGTTCCCGATCAGCCTGTCAAATTTTAGCCCATTCCGACACCGTCGTAAAAAATGACGTTATTGCCCCTGGCACGGTTTTTGTTCCCGATCAACCTGTCAAATTTGAGCCCATTCCGACACCATTGCAAAAAATGACGAAATTGGCCCGGCGGGGTTTTTGTTTCCGATCAACCTGTCGAATTTTAGCCCATTCCGACACAGTCGCGAGAAATGACGAGATTGCCCCCGGCGCGATTTTTGTTTCCGATCAACCAGTCAAATTTTAGCCAATTCCGACAGAGTCGCTAAAAATGACGAAATTGCCCCCGGCGCGATTTTTATTTCCGATCAACCTGCCAAATTGAAGCCCATTCCGACAACGTCGCAAAAAAATGACGAAATTGCCCCCGACGCGGTTTTTGTTTCCGATCGACCTATCAAATATGAGTCTATTCCGACACAGTCACGAAAAATGATGAAATTGCCTCGGCGCGGTTTTTGTTCCCGATCAACCTATCAAATTTGAGCCAATTTCGACACCGTCGCGAAAAATGACGAAATTGCCCCCAGCGCGATTTTTGTTTCCGATCAACCTATCAAATTTTAGTCAATTCCAACACAGTCGCGAAAAATGACAAAATTGCCCCGGTGCGATTTTTGTTCCCGATCACCTTGTCAAATTTGTGCCCTTTCAGACTCCACTGTAAAAAATGACGAAATTGCCCCCGGCGCCGTTTACATTTCCGATCAACCCGTCAAATTTTTGCCCATTCCGACACTGTCGTGAAAAATGACGAAATTGCCCTTGGCGCGGTTTTTGTTTCGGATCAACCAGTCAAATTTTAGCCAATTCCGACGCGGTCGTGAAAAATGACGAAATTGCCCTCGACGTGATTTTTATTTCCGATCAACCTGCCAAATTTCAGCCCATTCCGACACCGTCGCGAAAAATGACGATATTGTCCCCGGCGCGATTTTTATTTCCGATCAACCTGCCAAATTTCAGCCCATTCTGACACAGTCGCGAAAAATGACAATATTGCCCCAAGCACGATTTTTGTTTCCGATCAACCTGTCAAATTTTAGCATATTCCGACACCGTCGCGAAAAATGACGAAATTGCCCACGGCAAGGTTTTTGTTCCCGATCAATCTATCAAATTTAAGCCCATTCCGACACCATTGCAAAAAATGACGAAATTGGCCCGACGGGGTTTCTGTTTCCGGTCAACTTGTCAAATTTTTGCCCATTCCGACACCGTCGCGAAAATGACGAAATTGCCCCCGGCGCGATTTTTGTTTGCGATCAATCTGTCAAATTTTAGTCGATTTCGACACCGTCGCGAAAATGACGAAATTGCCCCCTGCGCAGTTTTTGTTCTCGATCAACCTGTAAAATTTGAGCCCATACCGACACCATCGCAAAAAATGACGAAATTGCCCCCGGCGCGATTTTTGTTCCCGATCAGCCTGTCAAATTTGTGCCCATTTCGACACCGTCGCAAAAAATGACGAAATTGCCCCTGCGCGGTTTTTGTTCCAGATCAACCTATCAAATTTGAGATCATTCTGACACCATTGCAAAAAAAGGACGAAATTGCCCCCGGCGCAATTTCTGTTTCCAATCAACCTGTCAAATTTTAGCCCATTCCGACACCGTCGCGAAAAAGGTCGAAGTTGCCCCAGGCGCGGTTTTTGTTTCCGATCAACCTGTCAAATTTTAGCCCATTTCGAAACCGTCGCAAAAAATTACGAAATTGCCCCCGGCGCGATTTTTGTTCCCGATAAACCTGTCAAAGTTGAGCCCATTCCGACACCATTGCAAAAAATGACGAAATTGTCTCGACGCCGTTTTTGGTTCCTATCAACCTGTCAAATTTTAACCCATTCCGACACCGTCGCGAAAAATGACAAAATTGCCCCCGACGCGGTTTTTGTTTCCGATCAACCTGTCAAATTTTAACCAATTTCGACACAGTCCCAAAAATGACGAAATTGCCCCTAGCGCGGTTTATGTTCCAGATCAAACTATCAAATATGAGCCCATTCCGACACCATTGCAAAAAATGACGAAATTGCCCCCGGCGCGATTTTTGTTTCCGATCAACCCGTCAAATTTTAGCCCATTCCGACACCGTCGCGTAAAATGACTAAATTTCCCCGGCGCGGTTTTTGTTTCCGATCAACCTATCAAATTTTGGCCAATTCCGACACTGGTGAGAAAAATGACGAAATTGCCCTCGGCGCGATTTTTGTTCCCGATCAACCCGTCAAATTTGAGCCCATTCCGACACCATTGAAAAAAACGACGAAATTACCCCCGGCGCGGTTTTTGTTTCCGATCATCCTGTCAAATTTAGCCCATTCCGACACAGTCGCGAAAAATGACGAAATTGCCCCTAGCGCGGTTTTTGTTTGCGATCAACCAGTCAAATTTTAGCCAATTTCGACACAATCGTGAAAAATGACGAAATTGCCCCCGGCACGATTTTTATTTCTAATCAAACCACCAAATTTCGGCCCATCCTGAAACAGTCGCGAAAAATGACTACATTGCCCCCGGCACGACTTTTGTTTCCGATCAACCTGTCAAATTTTAGCACATTCCGACACCGTCGCGAAAAATGACGAAATTGCCCCCGACGCGGTTTTTATTCCCGATCAACCCGTCAAATTTAAGCCCATTCCGACACCATTGCAAAAAATGACGAAATTGGCCTGGCGGGGTTTTTGTTTCCGATCAACCTGTCAAATTTTTGGTCATTCCGATACCGTCGCGAAAAATGACGAAATTGCCCCTGGCGCGGTTTTTGTTCCCGATCAACCTGTCGAATTTGAGCCCATTCCGACACCATTGCAAAAAATGACGAAATTGGCCTGGCGGGGTTTTTGTTTCCGATCAACCTGTCGAATTTTAGCCCATTCCGACACAGTCGCGAGAAACGACGAGATTGCCCCTGGCGCGATTTTTGTTTCCGATCAACCAGTCAAATTTTAGCCAATTCCGACACAGTCGCAAAAAATGACGAAATTGCCCCCGGCGCGATTTTTATTTCCGATCAACCTGCCAAATTGAAGCCTATTCCGACAACGTCGCAAAAAATGACGAAATTGCCCCCGACGCGGTTTTTATTTCCGATCGACCTGTCAAATCTGAGTCTATTCCGACACAGTCACGAAAAATGATGAAATTGCCCCGGCGCGATTTTTGTTCCCGATCAACCTGTCAAATTTGAGCCAATTTCGACACCGTCGCGAAAATGACGAAATTTCCCCCGACGCGATTTTTGTCTCCGATCAACCTGTCAAATTTTAGCCAATTCCGACACAGTCGCGAAAAATGTTGAAATTGCCCTCGACACGGTTTTTGTTCCCATCAGCCTGTCAAATTTTGGCCAATTCCGACACAGTGGCAAAAAATGACGAAATTCCCCCCGGTAGGGTTTTTGTTCCCGATCAACCTGTCAAATTTTAGCCAATTCTAACACAGTCGCGAAAAATGACGAAATTGCCCCGGCGCGATTTTTATTTCCGATCAACCCGTCTAATTTTAGCACATTTTCGACACCGTCGCGAAAAACGACGAAATTGCCCCCGGCGCGATTTTTATTTCCGATCAACCCGTCTAATTTTAGCACATTTTCGACACCGTCGCGAAAAACGACGAAATTGCCCCCGGCGCGATTTTTATTTCCGATCAACCTGTCTAATTTTAGCACATTTTCGACACCGTCGCGAAAAACGACGAAATTGCCCCCGGCGCGGTTTTTGTTCTCGATCAACCCGTCAAATTTAAGCCCATTCCGACACCATTGCAAAAAACGACGAAATTGGCCCGGCGGGGTTTTTGTTTACGATCAACCTGTCATATTTTTGCCCATTCCGACACTGTCGCGAAAAATGACGAAATTGCCCCCTACGCGATTTTAGTTCCCGATCAACCTGTCAAATTTGAGCCCATACCGTCACCATCGCAAAAAATGACTAGATTGCCCTCGACGCGATTTTTGTTCCCGATCAGCCCGTCAAATTTGAGCCGATTCCGACACCGTCGCAAAAAATGACGCAATAGCCCCTTGCGCGGTTTTTATTCCCGATCAACCTGTCAAATTTGACCCCATTCCGACACCATTGCAAAAAATGACGAAATTGTCCCGACGGGGTTTTTGTTTCCAATCAACCTATCAAATTTTAGCCCATTCCGACACAGTCGCGAAAAATGACGAAATTGCCCCCGGCGCGGTTTTTGTTTCCGATCAACCAGTCAAATTTTATCCAATTCCGACCCACTTGTGAAAAATGACGAAATATCCCCCAGCGCGATTTTTATTTTCGATCAACCTGCCAAATTTCAGCCCATTCACACACAGTCGCGAAAAATTACGAAATTGCCACCGGCGTGGTTTTTGTTCCCGATCAACCTGTCAAAGTTGAGCCCATTCCGACACCATTGCAAAAAATAACGTAATTGGACTGACGCCGTTTTCGGTTCCGATCAACCTGTCAAATTTTAGCCCATTCCGACACTGTTGCGAAAAATGACGAAATTGCCCCCGGCGCGGTTTTTGTTTCCGATCAACCTGTCAAATTTTAGCCAATTCCGACACAGTCTCGAAAAATGATGAAATTACCCCTGGCGCGGTTTATGTTCCTGATAAACCTGTCAAATTTGAGCCGATTCCGCCACCATTGCAAAAAATGACGAAATTGCCCTCGGCGCGGTTTTTGTTTCCGATCAACCTGTCTAATTTTGGGCAATTCCGACACTGGTGCGAAAAATGAAGAAATTGCGCACAGGGCGATTTTTGTTCCCGATCAACCTATCAAATTTGAGCCCATTCCGACACCATTGCAGAAAATGACGAAATTGCCCCCGGCGGGATTTTTATTTCCGATCAACCTACCAAATTTCAGCCCATTCCGACACAATCGCGAAAAATGATGAAATTGCCCAGGCGCGATTTTTGTTTCCGATCAACCTGTCAAATTTTAGCCAATTCCGACACCATTGCAAAAAATGACGAAATTGCCCCCCGGCGCGGTTTTTGTTTCCGATCAACCTGTCAAATTTTAGCCAATTCCGACACAGTCGTGAAAAATGAAAAAATTGCCCCGGCGCGGTTAATGTTCCAGATCAACCTGTCAAATTTGAGCCCATTCCGACACAATTGCAAAAAATGACGAAATTGCCACCGGCGCGGTTTTTGTTCCCAATCAACCTGTCAAATTTGAGCCCATAACAACACCATCGCAAAAATGACGAAATAGCCCCCGGGGCGATTTTTGTTCCCGATCAGCCTATCAAATTTGAGCCCATTCCGACATCGTCGCAAAAAATGACAAGATTGCCCCTGGCGCGGTTTTTGTTCCCGATCAATCTATCAAATTTGAGCCAATTCCGACACCATTGTAAAAAATGACGAAATTGGCCCGGCGGGGTTTTTGTTTCCGATCAACCTGTCAAATTTTAGCTCATTCCGACACAGTCGCGAGAAATGACGAAATTGCCCCCGGTGCGATTTTTGTTTCCAATCAACCAGTCAAATTTTAGCCAATTCCGACACAGTTGCAAAAAATGATGAAATTGCCCCCGGCGCAATTTTTATTTTCGATCAACTTGTCAAATTTAAGCCCATTCCGACGCCGTCGCTAAAAATGACGAAATTACCCCCGACGCAGTTTTTGTTTCCGATCGACCTGTCAAATCTGAGTCTATTCCGACACAGTCGCGAAAAATGACGAATTTGCCCCGGGGCGGTTTTTGTTCCCGATCAACCTATTAAATTTGAGCCCATTTCGACACCATCGCGAAAAATGACGAATTTGCTTCCGACGCGGTTTTTGTCTCCGATCAACCTGTCAAATTTTAGCCAATTTCGACACAATCGCGAAAAATGACGAAATTGCCCTCGGCACGGTTTTTGTTCCCTATCAACCTACCAAATTTCCGCCCATTCCGACATAGTCGCCAAAAATGACGAAATTGCCCCAGTCGCGATTTTTGTTTCCGATCAACCTGTCAAATTTTAGCCCATTCCGACACCGTCGCGAAAAATTACGAAATTGCCCCCGGCGCTGTTTTTGTTCCCGATCAACCTGTCAAATTTTAGCCCATTCCGACACGGTCGCAAAAAATGACGAAATTGCCCTTGGCGAGGTTTTTGTTTCCGATCAACGAGTCAAATTTTAGCCAATTCCGACACAGTCGTGAAAAATGACGAAATTGACCCCAGCGTGATTTTTATTTCCGATCAACCTGCTAAATTTCAGCCCATTACGACACAGTCGCGAAAAATGACGAAATTGCCCCCGGTGCGGTTTTTGTTCCCGATCAACCCGTCAAATTTAAGCCCATTCCGACACCATTGTAAAAAATGACGAAATTGGCCCGGCGGTGTTTTTGTTTCCGATCAAGCTGTCAAATTTTTGCCCTTTCCGACACCGTCTTGAAAAATGACGAAATTGCCCCTACAAGATTTTTGTTCCCGATCAACCTGTCAAATTTGAGCCCATATCGACACCATCGCAAAAAATGACGAAATTGCCCATGGCGCGATTTTTGGTCCCGATCAGCCTGTCAAAAATTGAGCCCATTCCGACACCGTTGCAAAAAACTACGAAATTGCCCCTGGCGCGGTTTTTGTTCCCGATCAACCTGTCAAATTTGAGCCCATTCCGACACCATTGCAAAAAATGACGAAATTGGCCCGGCGGGATTTTTGTTTCCAATGAACCTGTCAAATTTTAGACCATTCCGACACAGTCGCGAAAAATGACGAAATTGCCCCCGGCATGATTTTTGTTTCTGATCAACCAGTCAAATTTTAGCCAATTCCGACCCACTTGTGAAAAATGACGAAATTACCCCTGACGCGATTTTTATTTCCGGTCAACCTGCCAAATTTCAGCACTTTCCCACACAGTCGCGAAAATTTACGAAATTGCACCCGGCGTGATTTTTGTTCCCGATCAACCTGTCAAAGTTGAGCCCATTCCGACACCATTGCAAAAAATGACATAATTGGACCGACGCCATTTTTTGTTCCGATTAACCTGTCAAATTTTAGCCCATTCCGACACCATTGCAAAAAATGACGAAATTGCCCCCCGGCGCGGTTTTTGTTTCCGATCAACCTGTCTAATTTTGGCCAATTCCGACAATGATGCGAAAAATGAGGAAATTACCCCCGGCGCGGTTTTTGTTCCCGATCAACCTATCAAATTTGAGCCCATTCCGACACCATTGCAAAAAATGACGAAATTGCCCCCCGGCGCGGTTTTTGTTTCCGATCAACCTGTCTAATTTTGGCCAATTCCGACAATGATGCGAAAAATGAGGAAATTACCCCCGGCGCGGTTTTTGTTCCCGATCAACCTATCAAATTTGAGCCCATTCCGACACCATTGCAAAAAATGACGAAATTGCCCCCCGGCGCGGTTTTTGTTTCCGATCAACCTGTCTAATTTTGGCCAATTCCGACAATGATGCGAAAAATGAGGAAATTACCCCCGGCGCGGTTTTTGTTCCCGATCAACCTATCAAATTTGAGCCCATTCCGACACCATTGCAAAAAATGACGAAATTGCCCCCGGCGCGATTTTTGTTTCCGATCACCCCGTCAAATTTTAGCCCATTCCGACATCGTCGTGAAAAATGACGAAATTGCCCCCAGCGCGATTTTTGTTTTTGATCAACCTGTCAAATTTTAGCCAATTCTGAAACAGTCGCGAAAAATGATGAAATTGCCCCCCGGCGCGATTTTTGTTCCCGATCACCCTGTTAAATTTGTGCCATTCCGACACCATTGCAAAAAATGACGAAATTGCCCCTGGCGCCATTTTTGTTTCCGATCAACCTGTCAAATTTTAGCCCA